>NC_142524.1:5167500-5362500 GCF_964205215.1 Stylophora pistillata | reverse complement strand
ACAAATTGTCCGATGTAGGTGTGTCTGGTGTGTTCTTCGAGTGGATCGCAAGCTACCTTCATGAAAGATCCCAATATGTTACTGTTAACGGTGTACGATCAAAGCTACAACAAATTGATATCGGTGTTCCACAAGGTTCTCTACTGGGTCCCAGACTCTTCACAATATATGTCAACGATTTACCGAACTCGTCCGAAACTGGGTGCATTCATATGTTTGCCGACGACACCACAATTTATTACCTTGGGAAAGGAGTCGAAGAAATCATTGATGCGTTAAATTTAATATTAAACGACTTCAAAGTGTGGTGCTGTAAAAATCACCTGACTGTTCACACTGGTAAGACCGTGGCAATGTTAATTTCCAGTCAAGTCTTTGTCGGACCAATGAGACCCCTAATGTTCGGAAACTCTCACATTTACTTCACCACCAAATCTACTTGCTTGGGTGTTGAAATTGATTATAAACTGAACTGGAAACCGCAAGTTAAAGCCCTACACTACAAGTTTGGAGGAAAGCTAAAATTCCTTAAAAAGCTCAAAGCCCTACCATCAGGTGTACTAGAAGAAATATATTTTAAAGGGATTGTCCCAAGCATCACATACTGCATTGCTATTTGGGGGTCCTGTTCACCATCTACATTTAATGAATTGGAACATTTACACTTGAAAGCAGCCAAACTAATCCATAAACTGCCCAGCGAAACTCCTGACTCTGACGTCCTTGACCTAGTTAAATGGAAATCATTAGGCTATATTTACAAACGTAGACTCGCTTCTATAATGTATCAAGTACATTATAATAGTTTACCTGATCAACTTACTGCCCTTTTCACAAAACGCAACATTGATAGTAATTATAATCTAAGGCGTATTAATGACTTTCCGCATGTACGGTGTAACAGTGACCTTGGTAGGAATAGTGCAAGGTACAGAGGGCCCATTGTCTGGAATTTGCTGCCTAAAGCCATCAAGGATGCTTCCTCTCTACAGCTTTTTAAACAAAAACTTAGACAGGCCTCAAGGACATTAGATCGCATTCAATTCGAAAAGGAGGCCTGTGTGATAACATCAAAGCAAACGGATTTTTTATACTTTTAAGTCCTTGAAATTTCTTTACTTTTTCCTTAGAATTGACCATATATTTAAGTAGTTCCTTTTTAGTTCCTGGCAGGTCCACACCAGCCTTTGGGTTGCCACAAACCGACCTGCCTTAACAAAAATTATATGTATGTATGTATGTATGTATGTAATTGCGTGACGACAGTAACAATGGCAATATGGCAGTCCCCAAAATATAGCTCCAGATGCGCGATATTAAAAACCCGAGTTCACGCAGATATGCGTCTAGTTCACAAATACAACAGACATGGATAACTGAAACTTTACATTTTCAATAACTCCTCATTTATGAGGAGGCAAGGTTACAAGATACCAAGAAATGCAAGAGTATTTTTGAAAGTGCAGCAATGTTTTGCCACGAATTTTAAATTACTGTCGAGGAGGCTACACGCATTTGTATCTTTTTTCGGCATTCCTCATCGCCTTAAATCTTTTTTTGTTCAATTTTTGTTTTAATATACTACTAGTATAATTAAAGGGCTCGTTTAATTCTTCGTGAGCTGTCAGTTTTGATTAACCGCATAGACACCTACCAACAGAGAGTGTTCTCTACGTTGATGACAGAAATGATGGCGCCTCTTTAGAATACATGCTGCGAATTTTTTGCGGGGCCAAAGCTCCAGTTGAATAGATGATCGAGTTGATCCTATCCTATCGAGGTAAAGTAAGATTAGAGGTACAAGTTCCCACGCTTATTGATTATTTATGGTAGTTTGTGAGCTTGTGCATTTGTGCAGCTAGCTAGCTAGCTAGCAGATGTTTAAATTCCATCTGGCGTAGATAGCGAGATGTTTCTGGATGTAATCCCTTTTATGGGAATGTAGTATAAGGTAATTCGTGGATGGAGTTTTAACAATGGTCAATTGTCTTCAATTCAGCAGATCTTTAACTTCACCCGTTACGACTATATATTTCTTGTACATGAAAGTCGCCGTGATAATTTTTTGCACGAGTGTTCATTATATCATTTAGTCCGAATATAAAGGTTTCATCTCGTAAGGATGCTTGGACGAAAACGATTGCTGTAAAGTCTAAACGCGTAAATTTATTTAATATATATTTATCAAGCTGGGGTGCTTGTACCATTTTTGGCGCGTCACTAGGCCAATTGTATCACTTATCTGTAACAAAATTATACACCTCGAATGCTTCTGAAGCTTAAGTTATACTTCAGTGAGAAGGTTGAAAATGTGTACAATAAAAACAAGAGATGAAGTCTCTATGTGGGTGCAATAATCGTACATTAACTGAACCCTCTGTCAAAATGCCTTGAAAGATTCAAACTTTCACAGAATTTCTGTAACCGCTAAAAAAGCTATTTGCGTGGCTTCCGAGCTAAAATTAACAACCTTAACGGAAGCACTTGCTGCCTTACAAAAGTAAAAGTTAAAAGAAAATTAATATAGATTTGAAATCGGCTAAGACAAAACATGAAAAAAAAAAATAAATTTTAAGGAAGAAAACTGGAGAAGCAGGGATTTGAACCCTGGACCTCCCGCATGATCAGTTCGTATGCGAAGCGGGCGCTCTACCACTGAGCTACATCCCCACGGCCAAGAAAGCGTGAGCAATTTAATATAATATAGATTCTTTATGGAATTTTTTTTTTTTTTTTTTTTTTTTTTTTTTATTATTATTTTTTTTTATTTATGCCAAGAGCTAGTTTGCATCGCATTTATTATCTACATGTTCGTATGTTTCCCTGTTTGGAACTAAAGCCCAGTTAAGAAGTTGTGCTCTTGGCTCGGCGAACTCAATTAAAAAATAAGTTCGACAAGAGCACGGCGCCTGGATTACTTTTTAATTTATAAGGCTACGCTACGCGATTGTAGCACGACAGCAATTGAAACGTCGTGCCAAACAAAACTCATAAATGATGCTACTGCATATTGGTGGGGTTGGGTTCTCGAGGCAAGTTTGTACTTCGTACGACTGTGACTATAGTCGAACCTGTCTGCAATATTAAATTCGGCACGGCAGAAGCATGAAGTCTGGACAGGGCCAAAAGGAAAAGAAAAAAAAAGTTTCGGTGGAAAGGGCAGCTCACATGCTATAGAAATGAAGATGATGGGATAATCCACTTTCGTTATCGAGACAGGAACGAAGTGCAGGAACGAGGCGCACGCTTTATTTGTGTCGACAAATTAACAGTCAACGCTGTAAGCAGAGGCGGATCCAGGAATTTTTGATTGGGGGAGGGTCCAAACTTTGGTTCAGAAAGGACTGTTGGACTCTCTTGAGGCAAATTTCTTTTCCCCCAACACCCCCCACACCTCCTCCCACCAGTCGCGGTTGCACGTTATGATTCCTTGGCCGCTAACCGTTTACTTGGAATCATTAAAAAAATCAGCCAGTTAAAAAGTGATGCATGATCCTGTCTCAAAGTTGTAAGCGTCAGGTCTGATAGGGGGGGTCCGGACCCCCCGGACCCTCCCCCTGGATCCGCCACTGGTAAGAGAGTAAAAAGGTAGTCGATGCCCCGAAAATTAACGCTCTTCATTTCGTTCACGAGATGGATGATTCGAACCCCGGTAGTGGCGGGAGGCCCGGGGTTCAAACCCGAAATCGAAGGCGTTTGTCGAGGATAAGAGTAAACAGTAATTTTGGTCAGCGGGCAAATCATGATGAAACCCGCGAATATTGCGAAATCCCGCGAAAGGATGACATTTAAAAACTGAAGACAATTTTTGACTAAGACATTAGTATGCGTAATGATGGTGACGACTCAGTAAATATATGAAAATAATATATGTGTTCTGCGCTTTCATAAAATGTATGAAAGCGTTCCTCGCAGTAATAAACCCCAATTATCTAGTACGGTTGAAATAAGGCCAGAAACTGAACATTTTAGATTCGTACGGGATTTGAACCTATGACCTCTGCGATACAAGTGCAGTGCTCTACAAACTGAACTAACAAGCTAACTGGGAGCTGGTCATTATGTTGGTTTGTATTAAACCCGTCAATGAATTTGAATAAATGAAAATCATATATGTATACTGCGGTTTCATGAAATGTATGAAAGCGTTCCTCGCAGTAATAAACCCTATTTATCTAGTAGCGACTAAGTACTGTAGACAGGACTTATTGACTTACCCTGTTCTGCCAACAGAAGAGCCAACGTGATAGGCATGCAACGTCTACTTTCAGTGCTTATAACAAGTGTAAAATTATTAAGTCGTAAGTGAAAAAAGCTGTTCCTTTAATTTAAAACGGCAGTCACTTTGAGAATAAAGTATCCCTTTATTTGCCTGTCATTATATCTGTAGTGAGGTCGCTGACACCAAAACGGGCTGGCTTTCTTTATCATGGCCTTGCATCGAGCCGGTGCACTTTAAACAGAAGGATGAGTACAACTGCGGAATTCTCATTTGTCTCGAAAGTAGCTAACTCGCTATGCACCCACACACGACACTTAGTTTTAAGTTTAATACAGAAGTTACTATTCTCATTAAATAATGAGGCGTTAAGGTACGAAATATTTACCGTCACAAGGTAACTAGCATAACCGCTCGTCAGGCTAGCCCCTGGAAGAAGTACATTCTATTAAATATACCTTAACAACCACTTATTTATATCTTAAAAGGAACCAGTTTAACGGAATATTGCATATTCTCGTTTTTCCCAATGACTGATTGTTATTTTCGATCGTTTCTTTCAGTTTGCTAGATGTTTGTGAGAGGACTCCTTTGTAGATGCAGCTTTCGACATAGCAACCGCGAACGTGCACTAATAACGTCTATGGTGTTTGGCTGTTGTTACGATGACATCCACGAGTAAGTAACCTAAGTCACAGCTTGTTTCCAGACTGCATATCCTTTAATCTTCCTAAGAATCGGATTTGATCCTGATATAGAGTTAAGAGTCAAAGTATGAGACCTGACCCAATAAAAAGGAAGACATATTCAGTAAGTGCATGATAATGAAATCTTTTCAGTTCGCTGTTGGAGAAATATCAACTGACGTCTGCATAGTGTGCCATGACGACGATGGAGAAAATTGGCCGGGATGCGATAGTTGTGGCCAGTACTTCCACGCAAGTTGCATTATTGTGGATTTCTCGGATTCTCTCTGGCTACTTTGTCTGCCCTTGTTAATTTAACAACATCGTTGCGGATTAGTGACGTAAATTGATAGTAGAGAATAGTCTTCCCAGTTTGGGACTGGCTTAAGACTAATCTAGGCTGTGAACAATTCGGCTGAAATTCCCGTTATTTCACGAATTATAATTATTTGACGTTTAAGTGTTGACAAGTTTTTCGTATTACGTAAGTGAAAAAATTGACGCTTTTCAAAACTTTACCTAAATTTAAAAAAAAGGTGATCTTGGATTAGGACACTTTTTGACAATTTACTGATGGGTTGTAAAGCCTAAAACAAATCAATAAATTGTCAAATGTGTCCTAATCCAAGATCACCTTTTTTTAAAATTTAGGTAAAGTTTTGAAAAGCGTCCTTTGCTCTACCAGTTAAAATAATGAGCACTCTATTACGACAAGATATTCTCTCGTTTGCCATCAATTAAAGACGAAAAAAAAACAACAGAAACATTGGGAAAAGTAGACAGGCCTGAAATTTAAAGCTCATAGCAGCTTTAAGATCTGTCTACTGAATAACGTTTTTACTTCTATTGCCTGTGGTGAATCCTTGTAACGAATCTTCGAATGTTTTTCAGCATGAAAATTTTGAAGAATTCTTCAAACTGAGAATGTTTGGTTCTTGTCAGTTCCAAAAGACTTTGTCAAAGAGTAAATTCATCTCAGTTTCCAGAAAAATTGTGCATCCCACTCAGCTTTTTGGCTTTTTTCAACCTTCATAAATCTCAATAATCACCACGTTTCATTTCCAAAGAGGTAATTATGATTGGGCTTTGGGAGTGGGGGAGAGGAAAGCAGTGGGTGGGCTAAGGAGGGGAAGAGCTTGGATACGAATGCTACCGGTAATGATAGAATGAGCCCTGTCAGAAAACACAATGGCCATTAAAAACAGTAAATTGAGGAGGAGAATGTTTATTTTAAAATCTCACCCATTTTCCCTATAGTGCTACTTTCACAGTCAACTGACCTGTTTTCCAAACTTTTTAAGTGAAATATTCCTTATCTAGAGTATTAATCTTCATCTCTTTACAAAGCTGTGTGTATGTCCAAATCCATGATATCAGAGATGCAATTATTAACCTTGGGATAACCATCATTTTGTATTAGAAGATAGTAGTATTCAAAAATAGTTTTACTAGTTAACTTTTTTTGTTTTTAATTAATACACTCACGGATATTGTGCCAACATATTTTGATTGATTAGATACACATTCACAAAAAATGAATAAAGAATTTCTTGCTTCTATATCTTTTTAAGAGTAACATGAATCATAAAAATCATTACAGAATAAAACCACAATGGAAAGTGACAGTTTGGGTGACAAAATGACAATTCAACCAAGTTGATATTTGACAGCATATCTTAATCAAAACATGTACTTAGACATTACTTAAGTGATGCAACTTGAAGTATTTACTCACAAACTCACAAACTAGCACTCCAATTAACCCTAAAACTCACACGAGCAGCCAAGACAGAATTTCTCCTAACATTATCAAATGAATACAATATCAAGCAGAAAAAAGATGAGAATAAAGAAAACTATCAATTAGGGGATGATTAGTTGATCCCCTAACAAATTCTCCAAACCAACATCATAAGAATTGTATAGCAGACAGTAAGGAGATCTTTGAATTGAGAGGGTTAAAAGAAGAAACAAGACCACCTTTGGGTGGCCAATGGCATAAGGGCAGCCAAGGACACATAATTTAATATTGTGCCCAAGCTTAATTGTCTTGTCTATTTGACTCATCTGAACTCACTCTTGGTATCATTTCTCATTTGATTTCTTTCAGAAATCACTACTTTTCACCATATAAGTCACAAATGATATAAGTTAGTGCTTGAACAAAGAGCCCCTGACACCTACTTCACTGAAGAGCAATAGTTTGCTTCTCAACTAACTTTCGAAACAAACCATTTGGCTCGGCCATTAATTCCATATAGGATCCAGCCTCAGAGATTTGTCCATCACTCAATACAACAATGTTGTCAGCATTCTTAATGGTTGACAGACGATGCGCAATAGTTATGACTGTGCGACCCGTCATTAACCTCTCCAACGCCTCTTGAACCAAGTGTTCACTTTCTGCATCCAGGGCACTATGATGAAAGAAAAAGTGTGGTCTGAATTGTCAAAGGACACAAGAATAAATGAAAGTAAACTAAGCCTTATGCGATTTGTAGACAAAGGGGATTGAAGGTGCAGAGGTGAAAAAGTTGCATACATACTCATGTAAAGTTAAAAGAGCCAAACTACCCATTCTCAAAAGCCAATTAAGAGATTGATCTCATGAAAAATAGTCTAATGGTTAAGGGTTTCCTGGTAGACTCAGTCACTGTTATTGATGATTCAGTAAAAGTACCTTGTAGCCTCATCTAGGAGCAATATGGAGGGGTTCTAAGAAAAAAAAGAAAACATTTTGTTCATGAATGAGAATAAAGGATATCTGATGAACACAAAACTTACGAATTTAAAATCATTTAATAAAGGGTTTTAATCACCTTCAAAATTGCTCTTGCAATAGCAATCCTTTGCCTTTGGCCTCCTACAACAAAAATGCATTGTACCATAATGATTGAAAGATAAATATAAAGGCTGCAATAGATGGTTCTTGTCTAGTATTTAAATTCTGTCAATCAGTTATTGCACTACATTTAGCTTTTGTTAGCTGCTGGTAACACTATGATTATTGTATATAGCTTTTCACTATTGATGATAAAAAAACTATTGCATGTACCTCTTGATGAGTTTGCGTTGGTTCACTTTTAAAGTTAAAAGCCAAGTTTTTTCCCCTTTAATTTAGGGGCCAAGTGTGAAGGAAGAACAACAAAAAATTAAAAAAAAAAAAAACAACTGGCAATACATGCAACAACATGAGATTTGGCCCCAAACACAGTTCTGTATTTTGTATTTTGGCAGCTGTATTTTTTTTCTGTATTTTGGCAGCTGCACAACAAACAGCTTATTAAATTTTGACCAAACAAAGTGCTTGTAGTTCTGGGCCAAGTTGTTTGAAAGGGGATTAATGTTAATCTAGGATTAAAAGTTAACCTTGGCTTTAATTTCTCGTGTAGAAGAGCGCGTTAAAGGGCAAAGGCTTTGTTGGATCTTTTCTCAAAATGACTCGAAACTAACTGAAAAAATATACGTGAGAAAAATCCCTTTCCAGAGCTATTAATTAAAGTAAATTAAAAATTTATGCTAACCATGGGTTAGGTTAATCGTGTTTTGAACAAACCAGCCTTAGAGAAATGTAACTAAATTGCCTATTCTGGTAGTAACAGAAAGTGTGGAAAATTATCATGAACACTGACCTGAAAGCATTTGTCCTCTCTCTCCAACAACTGTGTCCAATCCATTAGGAAAGCTCTTGATGAACCCATAAGCATTCGCTTGCACAGCAGCATCTAGGATGTCATCGTTAGTCACTTGCTGACCTGTATTAGCTCCATATGCAATGTTATCCGCAATTGAGCATGAGAACAAAATAGGTTCCTTAAGAGAAATAAATTGGATTAAAAATTATTAGTCTCACTTGAAGGCTTTAGCATATTCTAAAGTTAAACAAACACTAGTTACAGGGTTCGTACACTTTTTCAGGCCAAAGATTCAAGGACTTTTCAAGGACTTTCCAGGACCCTACTTAGAAATTTCAAGGACTTTTTTGTAATGACAATTTTTCCTCAAAACCAAGAAAAATGTTACTTCAGATACAATGAATATATGAAGTTCAAAATGTTACTGTTAACATCTATGTTTTGGGTTTACCAATGGTGCAAAACAAAAGTAGATATTTTTCAATGCTGTTCAATAAAAAATCAAGGACTTTCAAGGACCCAAAACGAAATTCAAGTACTTTCAAGGCCTTGAAATTGGCCTCCTGAAATTCAAGGGTTTTCAAGACGCGTACGAACCCTGAGATAAAGACGAAGGGAACAAACAGATGACCTGGAGGAGGAATAGTTTATTCGAAATCTTACTTAGACTTGATGTACCACACCTGATGAACAGTTCCAACTGCACCTCTCAGCCAATCAGGTGACAAAGTTTGTACATCATGTCCTCCAACTAAAACTTGCCCCTTTCCAGGGTCATAGAGACGAAGCAGTAATGACCCCAGGGTACTCTTTCCAGATCCACTTGGTCCAACAACTGCTGTGATGGACCCTGCAGGTACCTCTAGGTTTAGTCCACGGAATATTTCCATGTCAGGGCGTGATGGATAAGTAAAATGAACATCCTTAAATATAATACCATTTTTTAGGTCATGCATGTCTGGACGTAAACCGCCTATAAAAAGAAGAGCAAGGTTATTGAGAAATGTACTGTAAAGAAAAGACAAATACGTGAAAACCTCATTTGCAAGGTTGCCCACTTTAAAAGAATGAACAGGCAACGCATTTTCTGCTTACTTTGTGTGGTTTCCACCGGTTACAGAGGATGTAAACTCAAGATAAAGGGAAGAGATGGTTAGCACATTTAGAAACTTAATAACACCAATTTCTCCTAAGCAATATTGCAAAGTTTAATGAAATTCTGTAGTTGTTCAAAGCTCATCAGATTCTGAATGAGTTGTTTAGTTCTACAATTTTTCATTCACACTGGTTATGGACAGCTACTTGATCATCACACCCACCAAAAAAGCAGAACAACAAGTGTACATATCTTTTTTTATTATCATTATTATTTGTTGTGCAGAATAAAACTAAGAACTATAATTGCTGGCTATGAGTAAATTAATTCCAAATTTACAATCACATCTAACCTGTCAAGGGTATGGTAGGATTCCTATCAATCAACTCCCACAGACGCCCACTGGCACCAATTCCTTTCATCAATTCTGAATAAAATGAACTCAGTCCTGCAAAAATTTATAACAAACAAACCAAGGTGAAATGCTATTGCATATGAAAATGCCCCTTAATACAGCCTGGATCTAATTGTTGTGTTCAAAGTAAAAGAACAATTTTTTTTATTATTTTGGATGGAATGCCTGTACAGCTGGTAAATACATTCACTATGTAACCTCAATGGCATTGTGTCCAGTTTTCTGTCTGTTTGGGGTACATACACAATCAAACATTTGCAACCAATCACAACAAATCATTAGGTACCAAGAGAATGACAGTGTACGATTTTGGGCTGAGAACTTACCACTGTTAAGATGAAACTTCTAGAACTCAAACCTGGATTTTTCAAGCAAGATATGTGTACTACCAGAAACACTTAATAAGTCCACTTCAAATTTTGCATTTCCTCAGAAAAATTCTCTTCTACAGCAAACTAACTAGAAAATCATTAAGTTAAACAGAGTAAACCATCAAGTTGACTAACAATTTTTTCTGTCAGATGTCAACTACACCATTGTATGAGAGAGATTTTAGAGAAGAGTTTAACTCTTAATGATTGGATTTGCAAAAAGTTCTACATATCTCACCTATAATGACTGAGAGTACATGACAGAAATAGCAGCTTAAAGTTTGGTTCTATTTAGTTTCTAGTTTTGGAATAATTCACTCACCCCCAAATGAGATTCCCACAAATCCGGCATAGAGCAGAAAAGATGTAAGATCACCGACAGAGATCTGAGCGCTTGTCATCATCATGCCACCACTATACAACACAGAGAGCATGATGGCATTACCTGAGAGCCCTGTCTGTAACACAAATAACAGTATGTGTCCCATTAAAGGAGAACTAAAGCAAATATTTACTTGAACGCTTTCATCATATAATTGCAATTGCACCTTATGAAAAAACAACCAGAAAACTCACAAATCCAAAGAACACTGCTCTGGCAAGTGCCTCTTTCTTTGCCAACTTGAAAACATCTTCAACACTGTCTGCATATCTGCATTTGCAAAAATAATAAAAATAAAACAAAAATTAGCACAAACAAATGAATAAAAGACACTGAGTCCTCACTAGACAGTTGATAAAAACTTTTTGTTTCATATTCTAAAATAAAACAAACTTGGAACAACCTAAAAATAGAACTTGTTGTCCATTTTGGATGAAAGCATCAAAACTGTTTTATTGAGTCAAAGAGATGGCTGGGGTCAAAGAGTACCTGGTGTTCATGGACAAGATAGTGACCTCTTAAAGTACCCTCTCCTCCCAGAATTGTATACAGATACTAGCAAATTATCAGGAGAACATGACAAAACTGCTTAGAAAGGGGAGAGGAGGGAGGGTAACTCTCATCCAAGCAAATGTGTCCTCTAACAAAAATTACCTACATGTAATATTTATTAAATGATCACAGAAGGTATCCACACATGGTAAGAACATTCAGTGACAAACTCTGCTGTGTCTCGTGTGCCACTATTTTGTTCATTATCACATTTTGGCATTGTCTGTAATCTGTTACTGAACAGATGCATGGCATCATGCAAGTTATTTGTTAATCATAACAATCATGTGGATATTTTGAAAAATACCTTCCTACCTTAGGAAACTCACCTTTCAATTTCCTTCATCTCCTGTCCAAATGCTCTCACTGTTCGTATATTGCTTATTCTTTCTTCTGCAACCTTAAATGTTTAAGCAAAATAATAATAATAACATCTATCGTAAATTCTATTTGAAAACTAATTTTAAGTGTTGGCCAGCACTTTGTAATCAAAATAGCAGTTTTCCAAAATGTGCTTTTTGCACTATTGTAAGTCAAGGTAAGATGGTCTCTCTCTCGATAAGTTACAAAAGTTTTTTTATCAGCCAATTCATTCATTTCTTGAGCAGATACAAACTTAACAGCCTAATGGAGGTCAATTTAATATGCAATTCAATGCATTCATCCTAATGTACTTCTGAAGTCCCTTTTTTGTTTATTACTTAATATTGTTTATTTGTTTACTTTGCCATTTGGTAATTATAACACATAATTTGATAGAAATACAAAGAATAACATGTACATTAATAATAATATAACTGACAATTTAGCACAAGGGGAGGAAACCCATGGAGAAATCGAGAGGCTTAAGCAAGCTACCTGAGGCTCAAAATATTCTACAAAAGTGAGGTATCAGTTATGTTTGAAGTTGAAAAGAAAAAAAAAACACACCTGAGTAGATCCTGCTAAAGAGTCTTGAGTTCTCTTAGTGATGTTACGCAGATAACGTCCATAGATAATAATGGCAATAGCTACTGGTGGGACAATACCAAGGACAATGCTAGCTAACTTAGGTGACACATAAAACTGAAATGAAAAAAAAAATGAATATATACTAGTCTAGGGTAATTAAAAGATAGTTATGCTACGGTACATTCTTTTGATAGTGACATGGTTTATGCGGAGATTCATCCACCTGCTGTTCCAAGACTTACATTGAGAAACATATCTCTCAGAAGTTATTTTCTGCAAGAGAGAAAGTATACATGTACTCTACAAACAAAGAAAATTTTGCACTCTGGTAAAAAGTGATGAACTCAAGAATTCACACCCCCTTTATTCTTCTGAAATCATGGTTATGTTTCTGTTCACTCGCTGTGCTCCACCTCTTGGTTAGCTCAATGGATAGAGCACTGGACTGTTGTGCAGGAGGTTGAGGGTTTGAGCCCCCGCCGGACCAACACTCAAGGTCTTAAAACAACTGAGAAGAATATGCTACCTTTCTATAACATCAAGAAATGGTTAGATATTCTAGTCTTCTCGGATAGGGATGAATAAATGGAGGTCCTGTCTCCTGCAGGGTTAGGGGTAGGAGATGTTAATTTCCCACTCACGAGATTACTGTGTGATGGATGTCCTCCCCCGGGTGAGATGGGTGGGTTTCTAAATACACGACCCCACCAGCTCTGCTGAATACTCCATCATGTATAAATAAAGAAATCAGTCAGTCAGTCACAGCAATAGCATTAAAAGTGACATTTCATAGCCATCAACTGAACAATTTTAAGTCAAAATGATTGGCAAAGATTAAATGAATAATGATAAGTAATATGATCATTATTTACATTATAGTCATCCATACAATTGGTTCGGCTTGAATTATGTCAAATGATCACTAAACATAGAGTGAGGATGCAGGGCTTGACACTAACGGTAGCCCACTAGCCAGAGACTAGTAGAAATTCAGTTTTGGCTAGTGGTTTTCAATTTCCACCAGCCAGTTTGGCTAGTAAACAGACTGAAATTGTCGTAACATCTAAAAACATCTAAGATGTCACTAGCCACTTAGTTAGTAAGTTGAAAAGTTAGTGTTGGGCCCTGAGGATGTCAATTTTTTAACCCTTTACAGCCTGACATCAGTATGCATATTCTCCATACTGTTGTTCTCACTACATTTCCTGAGCTGCTGCAAAGGAGAATTAGTTTAACAATCAACAGTTTCTTTGGTTGATGATCATTCCCTTAATTTTTGTGAGCTTATTGTGTCATTCAGGGAAGATATCGTAAGGAGAAATAAGATGTTGGTCACTCTTAGGGATTGGAGGGTTTATTAAAAACATTGTAAATGATATATCAAATATAATTGTAAGTGAATACTAATCATCTTAGAATATCCACTTGTTCAAGAAGAAACCAAAACAAATGGCAGGGGCTGTACTGCATGCGTCAGGTAGCTGGAATAACACTACAATCAAACTCACCATCATTGACACTCCAGCAACTGACTGGGCCACAGCTCGTAAACCATCAGACACATTGTCTGTCACAGCCTTCCCTACAAGGATGGTATCTGCTGACAAGCGATTGATCAGTTCTCCAGTTCTTGTTCTGTCAAAAAAGGCTGTTTCCTGTTTTAATATGGCTTTAAAGAGTCTTTCACGAAGCCGCTTGATAACTTTCTGGCCTAGAAGGAAAGTGAGGGTAAATACCATTTATCACATTTTCACTGTGATAAACAAAGATAATCCTTCTTAAAACACTATTAATGGCAAAGTGCATATGGAGAGAACTAAAGGCAAAAATACCAAAAAACTTTCTGAGACCTTATTTGAATCTTTTTTCTTTAATAGATACAAAAAGGTGTTACTTTTACTCAAGGAAAACAGCACTTCTAAATTAAGAAAAACTTTGGGAATGGTTTTTAACTTGAATTTTACAGAAACTTTTAAAACTGATGTCTTTTTAAGCTGTATAAACTAAGACTGACAGAAAAATACAGCTTTTTTTCCTCACCAGATACTTGAATCAAGTAAACTCTTCCAAAATTGGCCGCCCCACCCAAAACAAACACCCCACAGAGAATTTTGCAGACATAGGACAATGTTTCAACCATTTGTGTCGTATCCTGGCTTGTGCTGTAAATAATGTCAATGATCTTCCCCATACAAAATGGTACAGACATAGTCACAGCTGAAGATATGAACAAAAGGCCAATGGCTCCTGTAAAGAGAAGATTAATAACTACTGTAAGTTTCAGATTGAATTTCCACATCAGGAATTTTATGAAATAAATGTCAGAGCCCAATAAGGATTGAGTGACAGATAACAACAGATCAAACACCCTACTGATCATTGACTGTCCAAGTGACTGACCAATTGACTGACTGACTGATTGATGGGCATATACATGCATGGTCTGATCAAATTATCAGCTTGAAATTTTAAGCCTTACGTGTCCATAATTGTAGGACAACATACTTCAATTTGTTTCACTTATTATAATGAGTTTTGATCAAATCATAATTGGAGTATCTCCCTCCAAATCATGGAATTTAATATTTTTTTTTACCTTAAATGAAAAGAACTTGTTTCAATTACTGCCAGCATAGTAATTGAATATGATATTTGCTATCTCATCCCATCTATGAATCAGCTCATGCAGTTTTGAGTATCTCCACAAAAGGGTTTGGCTGACAGCTCCTCAAGAGTTGCAAGACTTTCATTAAAACAAGTCTTTTAGACTTTATGCTCATTTCTAATCAACCTTATAACAGTCACATTGCTTTAAGCAATTTTTTTTCACCCACCCTCCCTGTTTTCAAAATCATTGAGGGAGGGGGGAGGGGAGAGGAAGAGTGATTTAAAAAAGACTTGTACTTTTTAAATCTGTTTTTTCATTGTGTAGGGTCTGGGGGAAAATTATTGTGTTGGCAGCAAGTATAGAAATAGATTGGTCATGAATCTAACAATCATCTTGGCAAGGATAGTCCTACTAGGGATTGATCTTCACCTTTAACACCCTAACCGCCTCCCGGTTAGCTCAATTGGTATAGCGCCGGACTGTTGTGCGGTAGGTCGAGAGTTCAAATCCGGCCGGACCAACACTCAGGGTCTTTAAATAACTGAGTGGAAAGTGCTGCCTTTGTAATAATATCTGCAAACGGTTAGACTTTCTAGTCTTCTCGGATAGGGACGATAAATGGAGGTCCCGTCTCACAAACCCTTAGATGTGATTTAAATTTGTGGGACGTTAAAGAACCCACACACTCCTAGAAAAGTGTAGGGTATGTAGTGCCCAGTGTTGGGGTCTATCTTTGTGCAGTGTCTATCCAGGGTGAATTAGGGGGAGGGGTGGTGCCTCGCATGGACCTTGTGTTCCGTTTGCACTAACCCTTCCGGGTCTATTCACACCCCGTAAAGTCGTTAAAACAAAACAAAACACCAGCATGCCAGTGTGCGTATTCTCCATACCGTTTTCTCTAGATTTCCTGAGGTGCTGACAAGGAGAATGTTAGTGACACTTAAGAGCTTTTTTTAGTCAGAAATAATTTCCTTTACTCACATGACCTTAATGTGTGATTCAGGGGTGACATTGTAAAAAGAAATAGACACTAGTCTCTTCTATAGGAGTGAAAAGCTAAGGTTGAAGAAGAAAAAAACAAAAACAATTCAAGTTTACCTGCAAGGCTCTTATATTCTGGTTTAGCCAATGACAGAATACGGAGTAGATCATCACTCTTCAGTTGTCTTTTCTTTTTGTTCTCTGGCTCAATTACCGTTCCTTTATCAGCATGTTCTTCGCTGGCAAAATTCCGTAAAGAGCCCGGCAACACTCTGCATGGATATCTGTTAAGTTTTTCTCGTCTTTCCAAGCTGCTGAAAGTTCGATTTTCGAGCTTAAAATTCCAGGCATTTGTCCTGTAAGAACACTTCCAGCATACATTCAGTCGTGAGCGGGTACACGCGAAAGAGGGAAAAATTCTTGACCGTTTGAGGATCAGAGGAGCAAATGTGCTGGTAGCAGACATTCTGCGTTGCTACCGGTACCTGTGAAGAAAAAATCGAGTGGCGCCTCCACAACCTGCGATAATAACGATTTCAAACAAACGTCTGTCCATCACCGCATATTCATACTGATAGAAGTGTTCCCTTGCAGGTCTATCCTGATGTAATTTCGAAGCGTTTATACAACACCTGAAGACTTTCTGCTAACTCACGTAAGTGAAATACCGCTGATCAACGAGTTCGTCAAGTCGATAGACGTTGGTGAGGGAGGGGTGGGTAATGAAGGTTACGTAATCAAATATAATACGCAACTTTGCAAATATGCGTCCAAATGAATGCTGGGATATGCCGAGCCAATGCCAGGCTAGGTCACTAAAGAGGAATGTTGTTAGCTCAATTTCTGTTGTTGTGGCTTGAGATGCCCAAAAACGCCTTACAAATTCTCTTCAAGTTGTGTGTTTACAAATCTTTTTTCTGTCCATGATGGGCTGAGGGTATCTTTGATCTGTGTGGGAAGGTGAAAATAACTTTAGACATCCCGAAAGGTAAATAATTTTATAGGAAAATCTTTTACTTTCAATTCATGCGTTCGTGCCGAACTCCGTAATTGTTACCTCTTTTGGGCAAGAATTCCGTATAACCCCATACTTGATTATGCACTCAATTCTTGGATAAAGGAAAGCAGAGGAAAAACAATAGATTTCCTTTGGAACTACGGCTTTGGTTTTGGTTGGTATGGGGTTATACGGAAATCTTTCCACGAATAATTGAAATTTAAGACTAAAAGCGAAGGAATTAGCGCTGGAGTTACAAAAAAATGAAATTCTCAAAGGCCTAAGGACTACTACGGCCGGAAAATGTAACCAGAGCTTGCTGACTTCAAGTGAGGCTTTACGAGATTTCAGCTATTATTCGGACTGGTAAACTTTTTTTGGCCATAGGTCTTAAAGATATTGTTCGATCGAAGGTTTTGTCTTTAAATTTTTCAACTTTCGGAATTTTAAGGCAATTTTATGGCCATGAAGTTATGTCATCAATGACGGTAAATATATTATAGCCCGTGTCTCTTAAACGCAAGAGATGCGTTCGTTTTTGCTTCTGATCGGTCTGTTTTAGCACTTTATTGAATAAAGAGATATTTCTTGATTATTTTTCCTTGCATTTTGTTAATAATTTTGGTCAAGAGGATATATTGTACAATTTGTGTTCTCATGAGTTTATATTCCCGAAGCTTCTGGACTCAGCACCTCCTACAACAACAACAAAGATAAGAGGTTGCGCGAAGCAACATGCCCCTTGAGCGATCTGGTACCGTTTCCGCCAGCACGGCACTCATTCTGACCCCAATATTACCCAAGTCGCGTATTAAATATAGTAATCCTACTTTTTCGTCATAAAACCTGATTGAAGCTTGTCTCGTCTTTTCGACGCAATTCCTCCCCTCTAATCCCTGCTTACTCATAACAGCTACAGTTCTCGCGAAAGCCAGTGTTCAAGCGTTTGCCCGTTCTCGGTATTTTTGCATGTGCCTTTTGAGCTACAGTTTCTTTTTTTTTTTTTAATAATTTTTAGCCATCATAGTCGGCATGATCATTGTTACAACACAATAGCAACCCGAAATAAACTTGTAAAAGCTTTCACGAGATGTTGAATCACAAACTACAAAGAGCAAAATGCACCTTTAAAGTCTCCGACTGTATTTTACCATCAAATGCACCTTGAATATTGAATAACCGAGTCCACCAGTAGCAGATATATAAGAATCTACGCGAGAAGAAAGAAGATCAAAACAGTCAAGTGTGAAGCGAGTGCTCGGCAATACTGACGCTGGCTTAAAGGTTAAGCCTTAGCGATTTATCGACACCTGTATTAAACCTAAACCTAGCGGATTGACGTAAACCGCGTGTAGGGATGGGTGAACATGTTGGCCTTTAAAATACCGTACCGCACAATATCAGAGGTTGCACATGACGTGACCAGCAAACGACAATATCAAGCAATATCAAACTTCTCGCTCTCTGCTTTAAGCAGTTATAACGCTTAAATTAAATTTTTGCAATAACTGAGGATAAGAGGCTACCAGCTATTTTATTTACAGCTTTGATTTAGGATTATGCAAAAAATTGTGTACGAGGTGTACAAAGTAAAACTTTAACTTTGTCGCATGCCGTAACCGTGCTCGTCGTGTTCAAATTCGCTGTTTCTAGCGGTGCGATAGGTATAATGATCATGAATTTATCCACTAAACGAGAACACAAGAAGTGCTTCGAGAGATTCTTGATCACTCACCGAACCGGAGCTAAGAGTTTCTCTAGATCAATGGGAAACCGAGAGAAAAAATACGGAAATGTTTCATTGCGTGTAAAACTATTGCCTTGATCACGGCCCGAACATCAAAACAAACCCCTCAGAAAGGTCATTTGTAATTCTAGGAGTAATATATCTATATTGAAAATCTTTGAAAAAAATGCTTTGTCACGAGCCGGCTGCGAGTTGCATTAGGTGTTAGGATCTTTCCAGAGTCTTCTGAAATAGGACAAGCAATTAGAGACATCGCAGGTTTGTTACACTAACCCACTGGGTCATGGGGTGTTTTGCATGACTCATCGAAGTAAGGGTCAAGCAGTTTTTCAGCTTATAAGTGTACTAACTCTTTAACTTCCAAGATCTGATTGTTAATTCTCCCCTCTAGCTGTTACACATTTCTTTGTTAGTTAGTTATGAGAATTTGGTGTTAGATCAAGATAACAACTTTTACCTGATAAGTTTTAGTATTCTCATTACCTGTTTGTTGGACAATGCATGGCTGTCATTAGGAGAAGTTACAGGCTAATTATCTCTGGGAGCAGCAAAGGGTTAAAGTTAGGTAATGCCGTACGTGCGAGTGCAGCATTCAACATCACATTTAATTTAATATAACAATTACGTTCAGGTGATTGAGTTTCAGGTCCGGATGAGCAGATTCACCTTTCAGATCATGCTACAGAAAAACGACCGCAAAAGCAAATAGGCTTGCTTAAAAAGGTCTTGTTTTCTTCCAGACTCCAGACCAACGTAATGTTTTTGTGGCAATATTTTTGCAAGTCGAAATATCGACCTCAAATTTCATTATCAACCGCGTTGTTAAATCAAACCGTCTGTTCCGCTATTTTTTTTCTTTTTTGTTTTTTGTTTTTTTTGTTTTTTTTTCCTACAGCTATCTACACCGGACGTTGTCTCTTTGAGACTATTGTTATTTCCAAAAAGCTAAAAAAAAAAAAGTGTAGCATGATATTTTAATCCTTTTTAGTTACGCGTAAAATTCCACATCTGTAAATGCTCTACAAAGACATTGTGAATTAATATCGGAAACAATTGATCAAACTAGAATTCGAAGTCCAACGGACAATGTGCTCCTTATCAAACCTTTTCCCTCCGCATTCACGTACGTGGCATATCCATGATTAGGGTTATATTGACTTTATACCGTGAATTGACTTTAAAACGTGGTCCACTTTTTGGTTAAGAGTTCGTATATAGACCGAAGCTCAGGCATACACCGGCTCATGGGGCTAAAAAAAACCGAGAAAGAAAAATTTGGGGACAAGAGCGACAAAACGAGAACAGTAGCATTGGAGAGCTATGCGGTTCCTGTATCAAAGAGGACTTTGTCTTCGCAAAATTTTCTGAAGAAGGTTCTGTGATGGACAGATGCCAATTGTTTTTTGACACGTAGGTAATTCGGGTCAGTAAAATGGGTTTATTTTAGGTTGGGTGCTGTCCAAATCGACGAGTTCACTAACATCGCGTATCCGTTGAGGTTTTAAATAAATCAGCTCAGAACTTCCCAGATAATCTGTACCACACGTTTTGGACACACACTCCTGTACTTATGGAGATCGAGTTACACGTGGGTTTTATGACGATTCACTGAATATTGTATCCTGTACAAACCAGTATCCAATCACCGTAGCTAAATCATTTAATCATCTTCAATCAAATTAACAATCACTGTATATAACAACAACTTGTGAATAAAATTTAATCTGACAAAAAAAAAAAGTATCGCACGAAGTAAAACAAACTTGTAATTTGTTGATCAAGTTTAAGGCCCTTGCTCTAAAATGTTATCAAATATGTCTGATGGTTTAACCATTAATCTCCAATGTTACTTCGACTACGACAAAGTGTATTTTAGAAGCACAGCAGCCATTCTGTAAGTATCATCTGAATCTTTAATTCTGAAAGAGCTATGTAGTATAGAAATGTTTTAAAGATGTCCAAAAAAGACTGATAGAGCAAGAAAGGTAAAAATTAACTTAGAAGGAGAAAAGATAGCTTGGAGTGGGAGAGAAAAAAAGAAAAACGAGGCTGACTGCTTTTTTTTTTTTTTTTTTCATGATGCATGCACAATTCTAGATGGTCGATAAATGAATAACTCCTTTGTCACTGCAAGAATACAGGAGACACCGTATTTCAGGTGCTTTCAAGTTCACACTGAGGTCAAAGTTATTCAACGTATGCAAATAAATGCACGTCACGTATACCTCGAAATATACCACCACAATGTTTTTCAACAGTTGGCATTGCTCACAACTAACCCGAAAGAAGATCGTGAAATTATTTCAGTTGACTAATCTAAGAATTGACCTGATTAGAAAATAATACACATTGAAAAAAAAACTAATCAAAAGAAAACAAAATGAAAACAAAAAAACCAATTTGAGAAGTCTCAGCCTTTGCCCTTTTATGAATTACAGGGTTTTTTGGGTATATTTGCGTTTCTACTCAAATGGATTCTATATAAAGACTGTTGGAATTGAATTAACCAATAATTTTTCAGGTACCACACAAGATAGTGCGTGTGAGTGCACAGCGATGTGGGCGTAACGCAAATAGTTTTCCTTACTTTTAATTGCGACCGTTAGTGATTCAAGTGTTTAGGAAGAGGAAAATATCAATTTGTTTTCCAGAAGCAACTTCAACCATTTGAATGACGCTCAGTGGGCGATATGGCTTGATATATATATATATATATATATATATATATATATATAGACATACATGGTACAGAATAGGGGCAATGACGGAGTTCATTGATTAATCCAGTTTATAAATGTGCTTATTTTACATGGAAGGTCTCCGAGACTGAGGAAGTTTCCTCGTGAACTCGACCTCTATTTCACCTAAATTCGTTGTGAAGGGCACAATAAAAGAAAGCGAAGGGTTTTTGCTGTAGAATATGTAAGGCACTTCTTGCCTCTACATCCGTTCAGGAAATTGTTAGATTACGTGGGTAGAAACGAAGTTACGCTAAAATCGGGCTCAGGTCATGCTAACTTCCAATGTTGCCCACAAAAATGACCGAAAAAGGATTGGTGCTTGAATCCAGGTTAAAAAAAAAATATCGCGCAGAGAATAAACGGGAGCAATATGCCCTCGTGACAACGTAATAAAAAATACTTGAAAAAGACTTAAATATGCTGAGTCAGAGGTAATGCTCTTTATAATCGAAGTCGTTTTTGTGTGTTTTTAAATAAAACCAGCCTAGAAAGCTTGTAACCACCGATGAGAACTGATAAATGAGAAGGGCCTTCAGCTGTATTCGACTCGAAGGTAAAACATACGTTGTAATCGCAAACTCTATGGGATCGCCATGAGGGTAACCTTTCGAAAATACTGTGATTTATGCTTAAGAATGTCAATAATGACTTTATTCCTTTTCAAAAGAAGCTATGGGACATAATTTACAACGAGATCAGTAAATGAAAAGACTGATTTCAACGTTTGCTCTGTCTTTCAGTCGTTTAAACAGTTGGTAAAAATGTTTACATTTTTCGTGAAACAAGGTAGTTTTCTATTTCTCTATTGAATCTGCCCAGGCAGCTAGTTAAATAGTGAGAGAAACTACAGGAAAATTGGACCTTTGGGTTTGTGACATAATAGTTATGTTACAGTAAACTATTCGCTTAGGTCCATGCGTTGGTTTCACATCAATCAGTATTAATTAAGACTGCAACAATTTCAACTGTCACAGTGACAACTACTGCTCGAGTAAAGTTGACATCATCCAAGGATGAACAAAGTTGCAGCTATTCAACAGACTTTCAGAATCTTAGGTCAGAGTTCTCATCAATACGATCTCGCTTTCGAATTAATCTCGATGCTCAGTCGAAGTTACCTCGTTTCTGTGCAGAGCTAGTGACCAAAGGTTCTCTTCTTATCATTATTGATAACATTGCTTAAACTCTGTATGGATAAAAATAAAATAATGCATACAGAATCGCGAAAGCCGCCACTTGGACTAAACTCAAAAGCATCACATTGTTAGTTGCCTATCGCTTGTAAAGGTCACACGAATTGCACTTTAGTTGAGTTCATCACGACAAATACCAAGAATTAATCACGAATTATGTCTAGGCAGGATATACTAAGATTTTAAACTCCGCCATCCGCGAAGAATGACACTGAGATCTTAGGAAAAGTTGTGTTTCGTCATCGTGGTGTATTCCCGAAGAATGATAAGAAGTTAAGGAATTATTCTTGTATATGTCATGATGGGGTCTCTCGAGGTGCGGATCAAGAGTTTGCTACGGTATTCTGCTAGTCTACCTTTCACGAGGAAGATTAGATTTGTAGTACATATCAGTGCTTCTCATCGAAAATGTCAGACGATAACACTTTATTTCTAGTGGCGATTAGAACTGAATGTCAATTCATGTTCCCCCAACTATATGATTTGCTTAACACCGCGTGCTTGGCGATGGCCCTATCAGTCGAGGGTATTCGCGATTTTAGGAAATCCGCTTCTCCAAGCTTGGCTTAAATATCTTTACCGGAGAAAGATAAACTAAGTCATTTTCACATCGTATCCTGTTACCATGATTTTTTTTTTAAGGTTTCTATACCTATCGTTATCAATCTAAAATATCACTGTGAACTTTGAACAATCTCATGTCTCGAACTCAAACATTACTGAGAGAACCTGCATGCTCAAATATGCTAAAGATCCTTGAGTTGCCGGTCTTTATATGTTACAAATGTTTCTTCGGTGCTTCGAAATGTAGCTGAACTACGAGATATATGTAGTTTAATAATGCATAATGTTATTGCACTGACTCTGGAGGTCACCTCAAATTGGTTTTGTCAAGTTCAAAAAGGTTTTTCACAACTTTTCCGAACAGAGGCATTCTTCTTGTTGGCTTTTAAGGTAACCAGAACCAATTAACTTTACTGATTTTAGCTCTGTTGGACTACAAATATCACTAAGTTTCGTCTTTTATGTTTGGTATCTAAAAAGGATTCTACTTTGAGATAAAAAAGTTTTCATAGATCAGACGCCGAGTACTTGAAACAAAGTCGTTTAGACTCGGATTTCTTGATCAACTAACAGTCATCATGAAAAAATATTAATCTTGTCACTTTGGTGAAACGCTGGAGCTCTTATTGGAACGTACAAACATACGATGGTTGCAGAGAAATCTTCATTTACAGTCTCAACTTTATTATACATGCAATTTTGAATGCAATAATCATACAGAGCTATAGCAATGGCATTGGTATCAATCCTTCGTCTTTGCATCATGGCTTATTCAACAAAAACCCTGGCAATCAATTCGCCAAAGGCCATCGAAGAAATCCTCATCCCAGATAAGAAGATTAAGAAATCCCCGAAAAGATTCCACTTTAAATCAAGAGTCATTTTGAATAGAGGCCAGTTCAACGAACAAAGTGTGGAGGATTCTTGTAAGCTATCGTTTATTATTAAAAAAAATTAATCCATGTCAACTTTGTTCATGTTGAGTAGCGTTATAGTTTTAGTTGGAATTCTGGGGGTAGTTTGGAAAAGCCGGAATCCGGAATTCCGCCGGAATATTTCAACGTCTGTTTTTTTAATTCAAAATAACTCGGATGATTTTCCGAAGAGCGTCGAGCTCCGAATATACCTCGATGATTAACCGAAAACTATCCGAGGGTCTCCGAAGTTACCCGGAGATCCTCGAGGAACAATCGAACCCCCGGCAATGGTGCATTCAATGGCATGTGTATGTGTAGACGCAATGGTAGATGCACTGATGCACGCAGTGGTACATGAATTAAGTAGTGTAGGCAAAAGAACATAGGTGATACACGTAATAGAAATGCAGCAGTGCACGCCGAAATGCATGCAATGGTAAATTGCTCACTACAAAGATGAATCCCGGCCACTATTTTTATCATTAAATATTCTTAATATATATGAGTTAAATATCTACTTAATGGCACTTTTTATGTACTCATTCTTTAATGACAAGCTACCAAGTTACTTTAGAAATTATTTTATATCAAATGAAAAATTTCATGGTCACAATACTCGATCAGCCTCAAACATATTCATCGATTTAAAAAGGACTAATTATGGGAAATTTTCATTGAAGTTTAGGGGAGTAAAAATGTGGAATGAATTACCTAAAGACCTGAAAGAATCAAAATCATATACACAATTTAAGAAATTAATGAAAATCTACCTGCAAAATCATAGTTAAATTCTATGCTAGAGATATAACTTCAAATCGTAATTTTATCAGCAAAGCAGCAAAATATCTTACGTTCATAATTAAACCATTTGCTATAAGTTACAGTTTTCATTAGGTGGGGATCTTTTTATAAAAGCTCAGTAGAGCTTGCTAAGATCTCAAGCCATAATATTATAGCTTATTTTAGCAGGCTTATAAGGCTATGTAATGTAACGACAAAGGCAAATAAATACTTTATGTAAATATTGTATTGCACGCAACGGTACATGCTGCATTGCACGCAATGGTACATGCAGCAATTCACATAATAAAACGTACAGTGAGTGGGCAATAGACTATGCAAAAGCGTGCGCAATAGGACATGCTGTAAAGCACTCAACAGCACATGCAAGAACGTGCAAAAATCAGTGCATTATAGGATTGCAAGTGGTATAATTCCTATATATTTCAGGCTCATTGCTTATTTCAAAACGTAGCTATATTTTACATTTTTCTGTAGGCTAAGTAATCAGTCAGCCCAGGTAGAAAGATCAACTTGAGTGATAGACAGGGTAATTACATTTTCTCATCTTGTATCAGAAAGATTGCACATTCCATATTTGTGTCATGGTTTAGCTAACAACCTCAAGTTAACTATCAAAGCGTTGGAAGCGAAGTAAAACTGACCTAGGCCAGCCAGGGAGAACAATCAAGTACAATTTGACCCGAATGAATATAAATAGCTACCTCCAATTATTTCATTTATTTTTTTTCTTCCTTCGAAACATAAAAATTGGCTCACCCACCGTGTTGAGTGCTATGTGTCATCAATGCGTGCGGGACGATTAAGTGAAAGATATGACTTACTGGTCGACCAATCATGGCGCACATTGGTACACAGAATGTTCGATGATTGATCAAAGATATTTCGTGAAGACCAAGCCATTTTCCCCGCTGCCGGAATCGAGTGTCACAAATTCAAATCTCTGCCGAACCCTCCACTTTCTCCTTATCAACGCAAATTCGTTACGGTGGGTCTTTTAATCGACGGAATTATCGCGTTATTTTTCACCGCTGGAGACGAACAAAACACTTTATTTAGACTGTTTTGCCTGACAGGAGTAAAATGGCGAGAAAGTGCACCAAAGCCTCTTTGAAATGCCATATTTTAACAGTATAATGATTATCAAGTTTACGGGGAATAATGAGATCACTGGTAATCGAATTTTAGATTTTTAATGCACAGCTGATTGACAATTTCATTGATCTTCCACCAGTGGAGCTACGTCTCGCAAACAAAGCTAGCTATTTCTTTGGGAGAAAAATGATTCAATCCGTGACCAGAGAAAACAAAAACAACAACAAAAACCAACTCTGTGATCAAGTAGTTGTTATTTACGATTGATTCGTATCTGCAAGTATAAAAGGAGGAGTTCATCTTCTCAGCATTCGCAATGGATCATGGGATATATAGATTCACCTTTATTCAGCTCGAAGGAGTGGCTCTCGCAAGCTTAAAAGACTTATTAGGAGTGAATGATCTTTTTAAACAAAAAAGTAATGATAAAACTTGATTATTTTACACCCCTCCCTGCTAGATCCATTTTTTTTTTGGTCAACAAGAAATTTATCTAGCAGCTCCTTTAATTTTATGAGATACGAGGCTGGTGGTCGAATATCTGAACTTGGACTGAAAAGAGATAAGCGACTTCTGTGTGGAATTCGGTCTTGACCTCTCATATTAATTAATCTTATTTTTCCCCGCAATATGGGTTATAATCTTTTAGCTAAGTATCTCTAATTCGGCTCAACATTGTATGGATGTTTTTGGGTAAGCACTGGTATTTCCTTACTGAGCTTGCGTTTTCAAATTAGGGTCTGACAAAAAAAAATTTAACCCCTAGATGATGTGACGTCGTGACTTTGGCACAGATTCTTCTTTTGAATGTCACTTCTTTTTTTTTTTTTTTTTTTCGCTGCTATGACACAGTCAGCCAGATTAGTAGGGGTTTGTGTATAGGATTTGCAATTACTTTTGTAGTGGGAGAACCTGGTTCCGTCAGTCGTAATACCCCTTTATCAATATTTTCTCTGCAATGAATAGGGTCTCGAGGGGGTAACTGTCAACTGTCAGTCAAAAAATTAACCGCTGATCGTAAAATTGCAAGGTTTTTATCGTTAAGCGTCAAGCGTCAATGAATCTAACCAAAATTAGCCCTCAAATCTCGCCGGTAGAGCATTTGCTGATTAAAATTTGAAATGGAGCCAAGGTAAGCTGTATTAGGAGCCATAATCAGGGATTGTGGCTCCTGATCATTAAATCGGCTTAGGTTTACACAAAATACATCCATGTACAGGTACTTTAATTCGCATCTACGGCCGAAAAAGAACTGACCTTCTACTTAAAACCCTTCCTGTGTCGTAAACCTCTAGTGGTAAAGCCTTAGTTTGTCAGTTGTATTTATAAATAAACTTCCTTCGCTGTTGAGTAAGCGAGTTAAAAAAAAAGTAACGATTCCTTTTTTAAAATGTTATGATTTTGTTGTTTCTGTTGTTGTTGTTGTTATTGTTTTTTTTCTTTTTTTCTTTTTTTCACAAAGCTGAATTAGTGAGCAGTATCACAAATTTGAATGACAAAAGAAAATCAATTCCCAGACACATTTCGTCTGATTAACAAAGACCTGTCCACGAGAGTTTTCCCATGCGGCAGCTTATGTAAGTATGAATGCCCAAGTGCTAAACGAACTACATTTCGTGAACATCGCCCATGTGAAAGCGGCTAATTCCACGTAGGAACCAAGCAAAACAAATGTTCAAAAAGTATTTTCGGGTAACGGTTTTGTGAAGGATATTTCTTTTATTTCTATGGAATTTTTTTTATATATTCTCCAAATTGTAAGTTTAAACAATACAAAAGTTAAATTCATGATCTATCTCTCGCGTTTACTTGTTTTTCTGGTACATAACCATTAACTGTAAAGTGGCCTAAAATTTAACCTTGTATAGTCAAAACAGCGTTTTTCTGACGGTCAGCTGCTAAAGATGCTTCCTTACTGAGGATCTCTTGAAGTTCGACACGAAAAGTGTATTAAACCTAAGCTTTAGAATGGAAAACGAGGATTCGTCGCCATTGCAAGAAGTATTGCCGAACAGTTTCTCAGATTCTTATCAATATTCGGAGGAAAACCTGTGTCATCAGTAGTGATGTAGTTTATCTTTAGTGCTAATTAATGTTTGTCAATTAGTTCCAAATGAATGTCAAACATTGACTCACTCAAAAAAGAGGAAAATGTGAACCAGGACTAGATCTGGGGGTTGAAATTATAATATACACTTAAGTTCATCGTTTACTCGTGAGAAAAAGAGCTCTTTTGTTTGCCACAGGTGCTGTTGTGTAATTTCTTTTCATCGGTGAAGAGAACGATTTTGTTATCGCTCATGCAAAAGGGATAAATACTTACGTGTTCAATGTGACGCCGAACATCGACTGATTAGAAAATAAGTAGAGGATTAGGATATAATGGGTGCAAATAAGTGGGTCTTACTGTCTTATCAGTCCACTTGTCCTTATTTCACCTTATTTTCCTTACATACTGCTTTTTCCTATCAATCGTTGGGAGCCGAGCAGAATTTTTTTTTTTTATGCTTTTAGAGCAAACTTTAATCCTCTCATCTTACGTCTCCTATCATAACAAAAAAATCTAACAATCTTCTTTAAGCTGAATTAAACCCGGTTATTGCTCTAAAGTGTGACCAACCCATTCGATTCCGGAATGTAACAACCTCTCCAAGTGTCTGTGTTTTTTTGAAGCGTTCTTGAGGTGTCAACAGAAACTTATAAAGTATCGAACGGTACAGGTACCTTCAGGCTCGCTTTGGGTGAAGCGAAAGCCAAATGAAACGAAAGGCAACAAAACCGAATCAAGCTGGAAGACGATATTAACACTGATTGTTACAGCAGTCAAGCGAAAAAATGTTCTTCACGTCTCGAACATCACATTCTCATATCTGTCTTTGTGCACAGCATTTTTCCGCATCTCTCGCCATGATTTCCATGTCTGCCACTGTCGCAAAATCCCGTCATGCATCTCGCACTTCTTTACCTTCCTTTCATCGCTACATCGTTCTCGTCCCAAGTCACCCATCTCACACTGCCACGCTATGTCCACCAATTCTCATGCGTTCCTGCCATCCTCAATTCACATATCCACGTCTACTATCTCATGCACATCTCGACTAGTTTCCGCACGTTCCGTAGCATGATTCCCTTCCTCCGTAATAAACGAGTCACCAGCCTCGTACCTCCATACACACACTCTTACTGACCCTCTTGGTATGAGACCGTCAGAAAAAGTTTCAGCCAAGTTATTTCGATGAACCCTTCGTAAACTGTTGTCTAGCGACGTACTATTGTCTCGTGCCTAAATCTCACCAAAGCGGAAAGAGAAAAGAAGTGTGATCAAGAGTTAAGATTCTGAATAAGTAGGCTTTCGCTGTCGGACATCCTACTATTGAAACATCTACCTATAAGTTAGAGGGGAATTTTGTAATTCATGTCAGCGAAAAGTGGCGAGTACCACTTTAATCATTTTTTATCACATTAAGTACAGTACCGAATTATATGTATCTTTAATAGACAAAAACAAAATACTGCGCTTTCGTTGTAGGAACGCAGCGAACTTGATCTTCGTTTAAGACCGTGATAGGGCATCAGTACAGCTATGGCCACTACCCTTAAGAGCCTTAAATTATGATCGAGTGAAAAATGACGTTTGTTAATCGACTTTCCCGTGATTCGAGCGCAGTTGGTACTCCCCAGACTTATTGACTACAAAACTATAATTAAATGACAAAGCTTACATTCTTTTGCGATCAAAGCTCAAGGAGGGCTAATTTTTTTTCTGTCATGCTAAGTGCTTAGGTAGATATAACATCAGGTACTCCTAATGTTAAGAACAATTATATTTTCATTCTGTTTTGGAACTAACACTCGGGTTCATTCCACCATAGGCGTCTTTCGGAGAAGTCGAAGAAAACGTTGGTGGACAAAAAGGAAGACCTTTGGATACAGAAGAACTCAGCACTAAAACTTTATCTCCAAAAGGTCAGTTATATACTCGTTACAGAAGAGCCAATTAATTGTAAATAGATTTAGAAAGCCACCGGTACCATGTTTATAGCAAACGCGAAGGGCACGATTAACCCCCGTTTTCGCTTACTTTTCCTTCAGTTCTGTTTCGACGCAACAGAAAAGTACAGAATTCTCTTCTATTCATAGAGAATAGAAAATTGTTCACGGTCTCGATTGAACAGCTGTAAAGAAGAGAGCATAAATCTATTTCCTTCCTCCTTTTCTATTCGGGAAAACCTTGCTCTAAATCTAAATGATTGGTGTCGGATATTATGGAACTTGGTCAGCAAATGTTTGGCAGACAGTTGCCTCTCAATAAATTTAATTCCTGAGTTATTATTGCCTGGTTATCAGATATCCAGAGTTTACGAGAGTTCATGAAAAGTTAGTACAGTCTTGTTCTTATTTCTGGTACATCGTAAACAGAACAATTGAATAAGAGCCAACACGAAGAGGCTTATTTAATTTCTTGGGCGAGGGCTGTATTCATTTATGAATTCCATCATTTGTTGATCTTTCTCGATATCAGCGGTACTTTCTGACCGCAAACCCCTCATTTAATTCACGTACGTGGATCAAGCCTAAAAAACTCTCGAAAACGCGTGCCAATAAATTTTTGGCTCGTATCTGATGAGTCAGACAAGAGTTAAAGCTCTTGACAGCTGCGACAGCTATTCGCCATATTCGCTGTTAGCTCAAGGCGGAACCAGCGTTGCCAACTCTTTTGGCGATCTTATTTCGATTTCAAACACAAATCTCTAGAGATTTTTTGTTTTCAACTTCACTGACTTTGGCAAATTTTTGCATTTATCTTGTCAGAGACGCCTTGTGGCAGCATAATCCAACTTTTGATTTTGCCGTTTTAATTAATGTTTATTTAATTCTCGGAGTATGCGAATTAGGTCTGCGGCAAGGATTTCTGTCTTATTAAACATCTCTAAGTGGGTATTCATCTCGACAGCTGTTGAAAAGCTGTGGAAAAGCAGAGAGCATTTTGCTAACACCTGAATGAATTTCATGTTTATGATGCGAGCATAACTTAATGCAAAGAAAACAAAATCCAGACGACGAAAGAAAGCTAACATTAGTTTGACCATCGTGTTTTTCTACCAATCAACAAATTCGTAAGGACTTGCAAACTTTAACCAATGCGAGTGTTCTTAAAAGTTCTTCAAGAAATAAAAGATAAAGTTACCAAGAAAGAGTTAAATAGAGTGAAACCTTTGCTCGCAAGAAATAAATATCGTTGCGCGAATTATTGACACTTCTAAAGTTCCAAATCACGTGACCCGACTAGACGTCAAATAAATGTCTATCGGAGTTTTATTTTGTGATTTGTTTCGTCCTACATCGAACAACGAAACAACTTTCTTTTTTAAGATTGGATCCGCCTCTCATAAATATTTCATTTACAAACTGAACTTTCTACCTTAAACCTTTCAACGGTTTTAATGATCAGCCAAAATCATGTGATGTGCCTATTTCTAAACTATGACTGAAATAGCATGCCTCAAGAGATGGGAGGATTTCGGTTGTTGAAAGGGACAACGACGGTCATTTTTTTAGGGCCACCAAAGCGTAGGTTTGATATTCCGGCAATCAACGTTTCAACAATTGATAAATAGAAGCCGGATTTTCATCGATCACAAGCGAGCATAGTTTGCGTTCACAGACAATTCCCGCTATTTGAAGCGATTATGATTTCTTTTTGGCGGATGATCGTTGGCCCTTAAAGCGGCTGACAATTTGTTTCTCGTAGGAAAAGCCCCTCGAGTCTCATCAATGGTCTGAAAAAGCTTTGTCAGTACTCCAGTTACTTATAGAAAAAATATCGGATTCGTGGTTAATGACATCAAGAATGTCTGGTGTGAAAGATAATGGGCATACATACGTCAACAATGGTAGTAGAGTTTAAAGCACATTAGCCTCAAGACTCCCTGCACTGTCTGGACTTAATGACGCCACAATTCCAAGGCTAAAATATCAAGTATTTTTATCCCCCCTCCTCTGGACAGATACTTCAGATCGTTTAACTGGCCTCAGAAAACAAAATAATTGGATCGTTTATTCTTGATGTCGTCAATCATTTAACCTAAGCTCCCTTTTAGTCCAGAATATACGCGTCGCTTAGCAACAAGCGCTGAGACTGTGTACCCGAGCAGCTTTTACAGACAGCTTCCGACAGACTTAATATTAATACAATTATGTCACAGTCATGCAAAAGAGTTTTCAGAGTATCTCAAATTTATCAAAAGGCTCTAACAATTAGCAGGACTGCAGGCAAAAAGGAAGCACAGGGCTAGATCAGTAAGTATTATATTAATTTTCCTAAGTCTTTTAATGCTTTCTAAGCAGGTTTAGTTCGTTGCAAACCAAGGAATCTAACCGTAGAAAAGAGCCCAAAACGGTGGCTGAAATTTGACTGACGTATTCGTTCGGACAGTGTCGCCTTTACAGGAGGTTGCATAGGTCTATGTGGTTTGAGCTCGGCTGATTAATTTACACTTTTAATGTGTTTCCCCTTTAAGTCTCCTAAGAAAAGAAAAAGTTTAAAAAAAATCGTGAACAATCGCAAAAGCTGCCAATCCCTCCAACCCAGACTTATCTCAGTCATTTCTTTTGTTGTAAAGAAGCTGACATAAAAAAAAAAGCTTCCTTTGAACGAATGTACGTATCAACAACGCAGCTTTGGAGAAAAAAAATTGTCCCACCCAGTTAGAGGTAAAGGATATATTTGCAGCATTAAACTGATGAGGCCCGCAACTCTGGCGACTTCGCTGAATCTTCGAAACACTTAACTCTTGACACAGAGTGAGAATTTAAGAGACTTGTGTTCTTCACAGTTCACGAGGCATCCTCTTAAAGTATCATATGTTCGATGCAAATTTTCGCACGCATAGTGCCTGGGTGTCAATGATGTTCCTTGAACTTGTCCTTTTAAAATTTCATTGACTCTGAGCAAAAGACGAAATCACTTTTGCTTTTAACTGTTTTTTTTTTTTTTTTATCTGTTTTGCCTCCAGACTTAATTGGAAAGAGAAAACGATTCCTTGTGATATTTTAAATTATTTTCTCAGACCCCTTTGTTAAAAAAAAAACAAAACAAAACAAAAACTACTGCTACAATGTGCAGATCATCTAACAAACAAAATTTGTATCATTTTTTGTTTGCCCGGGGAGCTTTGAGCTTGTTTATTTAAAGCGGGAAAGTCAAAATCACAAAGAAAATCGTTAGCTGCATTTTTTCGGTAATTCAATATTAGACGAGGTTTAAAAAACAATCGCCTTGCACTATGGATAATTTTACAAAGTGCTACCACGGCCTGAGCCTATAAAAGATCGTTGCTTGGATATCGATCAGACATGCTAGCAGAAAAATAAGTTTCAATAAAAAAAAATTCAAAACAAATATGGCCAAGAGGAAACGAAAAAATGGTTTAGACAAACCAGCTCCACCCACGATCCGGCTTACGAAGTTCTTACAAATGCATTGTCGGGCCGCCATTTCCAGCAACACGACACGTCGAGAATTTAGAGCGAACGCCAAGTGCTTACACCACAATCCCGGCAGGCGGCATGGTTGTCAAAATCCCGTGATATCGTAAGCTGTGTGGCTACCCACACTCGGCCCGGATGAAATTTCTGTCCCAAAAAAACTCGACCCGTTCACATTTTGAATTTCTTTCTTTAGACTGGTTCACTGGGGAGAGATATTTTTTCACCAAAATTAAGCCAAAAAGAAATGAAAAGGCAATGCCTTTTGAAATAACTACGTTTTTGTTAATCTCTTAGAAGTTAATCTGACATATATCTCTCAAGATGTGACGACCTGGGTTTTTTTATGGTGTCAACAGCCCATTGGATGTGTTATTTCGAGGCACTGTTAAAGAAAAAATATGCTCGCTGTACTGTGCTAAAAGACAAAATTTTCTCACCCCAATATTCCTTTTTCATGTTCGACCTAACTTCAGTCCATTTTACTCTGTGTCCTTCAGTTTAACAGCATTTTCTAACTCTAGGAAAGAATTAAAGAACTGGCAGATTTGCCACGCTCTTTGGCCTGATGTGTTCTCTGATGTTGCCCTTTTATGAGCACGTCAAATCTAGAATAAACTAGAATCTAAGTAAGATAAGATGGGAATTGTTCAATCGTTGCTTACTTAACAGATAGCGCGAGGATTCGCGTCTCAATTCTTGGCCGGCGTAGAAAAACAAACAAAGAATCAAACAGACAAAAAAAAAATTACTTGAATTACACCACTGTGCTCCCTCGCCTTTGTATGCGGTTTAATACTTTGAATGACGTTGTTGCGAGTTCTTTGTCCGTCGAATTTTTCAATCATACCACAGGAGTAAGGTTACTTAGGACTCACTGCACCATTCAACATTAGTATTGCGCAAAGAATGTTAAGATTTTGAACGATGCTTAGGGCTGAAGGCAACATATAATTTTTAGTTTAGACGTGTGGAGACGATTATTGTTATTCACATTCTTTTACATTGTTTGAGCGTTTTCTCAGACGAAAGAAAGTAATCCAGAAGAAAACAGAAAAAATTTGGACAAGTTTTACCTGAAATCTCATGTAGTAAGTTTCAATATTTTGCAACGAGCTATCATGATTTTGATACCGCTTAAGACAACTCTTGACTGAAAATATACCTCAACGGACTATCTACTGACAATGACAGAAAAAAGTGCTCACGACAATGAAGTCCATGTTTCGCCCAAAAAAACTGAGAATTTCTCAATTGAAGGCTCCCTCTCTCAATTCCAATAAAGGTGCCGAGGTGCCACGGAAGGTCAAAGCTATTCTATTCAAAGTCTAGCCTGTAAAAGTACTTATTATCATTTCCGTTCATCAGGTTTTATGTTTAAACAAGGTGTGTTTGGTATAGGGTCGAACACGGTCCAGGTGTTTTAAGTCAAGGATCTATTTACCTCTCTAAATTTCCTGATTAAAGTGGGTCAGACTATTGAGCTTTTGATAATGAGCGATATCGGTGTAGGGATCGAAAGACTGTGGGTTTCTAATCGACTCAATTTATACTTTATGCCATTTTCATAAGAAAACCGGTGTGTCTGCTCCATTTTTTATTGCACTGATTTCAGATAAAATTACCTAAGAAAGTCTTTGTCTGATTGACATGCAAAATCCGACACACTTACTCGTGCTTGGTTTGAAACTGTTCATGACTGTTTTGTCACCAGTCTCCTCCAGTTAGCTCGGGTACCTTGACCCAACACTCCATGCCCCATGGGAAAAAACTTGTTGAAGATGATCGATGAATGTTTATATAAAGGGGTCGGTAGATGCGATTGATACTTCCTGATCAAACTCTGTTGAAATGAGTTTCGTCCTTAAACGGAAAAAAGGTAATTTATCATGCTTATGGCAGCCTTGATTGGATCAGGAAATTTAACAATGGTAAATTTGATTAAGCGATGTTATGTCTTTTTGCTTTAATGAACCCTTTCTAGAACTCAGATGAAGCTTTCATCATGTCTTTTAGCGGCAGTTTTTCTACATGAATTAAGTCACTTTGCGAAAAAAAGATGGAGAGACATTTCTTGTTCTCACATCACGAGGAGTGATATTGAAATTCACAGCTTATCATAGATATAGATGTGCTCCTTGCTAGAATTCTGCGTTTTTGGGGAGTTTGAGTTTGATGACTGATGTAGCTTTTTTAGTCACAGTTTGATTAATTCCGTCCACAATTATTGGATCAGGAAATGACTCAATAAGATCACTTTAATTAAAAAATGCTTTAAAAACACAGTAAATAACTTAAACCGGGATCTCTTCCTTCTGGCAACTTATCTCGATGTAATCCAAATAGAAACATACCTTACGGGTAGAACGTTGTCATGATTTATGCTTCAAATCAAACTATTCACGTATCGGAAAATCTCCCCGAGCAAACAGCTTCATTTGCTTCAATCTACGAGTGTGTGGATTGCACGGTGTTCTTATATCGTACATGGTATTCGCGCAAAAGTAAAAGGTCTTATAACGTAAACAACGTTTACCCTTTGTTCAACAAAAGCACGTCCTAGACAATCCTCAGTTTAGCTGAATCTTTTATCTGGACGTTTATTTTTCTAAACTGTATCAAGAGTGACGACGAAAGCTAACAGTGCGGAAGGACATTTCTTTAGTTAAGTCAACTCTCTCAGAGAGAAAGCCTTAGGCTCACTGATTGCGTAAAACCTTGGTTTGGGTTAGACCTTGTATAAATAACCACCTGAAGGGTTAAAAAAAAAAAAAAGACTAAAAGACGATTCGCCTTACTCAGGGGAGGAGACTTGACCTTTACATGTGGCTTTTCGAACAGATAATTTTTCCTAATTACCCTGGATTTATCTCATTCCAAAATGCCTGATCGAATGCAACTTTTAGCCACACTAAACGTAGATGCTAAAACGCCTTTTTTTGTTTTTACAATTTGAACACTATTCGCCTTTCTAATGGCCATTTTACAGTGCACTCTTTGTGTCCTGCTGAGCTTGCGTGCTTTAAGACTAATGTGACAATTGGATGTAATATAATGCATTCACTTACCTCCTGTGAAGTCTTGTCTAGAAGGAAAAATTACCGCACATGAACAACTCAGTTGTACTCTTTGTGAATCGTAATTGTTTTATTTGCAAATGTGATGAATTAGCAAACAAGAATTCCAAACAAACCAGATTATACTTTCAAGTGATGTGTAGTGGCGCTAAACTATTCACGAGTACATGGCGAGGACGCACTCTTTATAATGACTGGCCTTGAGTTAATAGAACGCTAAGTTTGGTTAGAACACTAAAAATGCATTCAAAAGTTGCAACATGTTTAGCGAAGAGAATGAGTTGCGCAGACCGCGCAAGAATCCGACATATTGTATTTGCGGAGGGATTAACTAACGGAGGCTGGTTTTTTCAGCCTAATCTTGTTTTACCTGTCTCATTAGTGGTTAAGATTTATGATTACCGCCACTTTTACTTTAGTCTTACATTGTGCAATGGGCTGTGACTAACTATATTTATTCATATTGAACCAAAGCAAAAAGTTAAAACTAAAGAGCTGAAGAGCTAGGACTCGGGAACTTCTTGAAATAATTGTTTCCCAGGGTAGGCAAACATTCAAGAGATGACAACAAGCGAACTCGCAATTTTCTACCTCTTTCATCCCCTGTTCATTAGTTTAAGGCAGAACGAGGTCATGTTTAATCGTGATCGTTTCATCAGTGCTATATGAACCCGTGTCGATAAAATTCATCAGTCGAACTGTAATATTTCTGACAAGCTCTAGATTAATTTCCTGTATCGAGATACTCGTGCAGGCACCAGGTCATAGTGAAAAGCTCTGCACTAGTTTTCATTGCAAGTCTTAAAGACTAGAGGTAACATGGCACTCCGGGGCCAGTCCAAAGTCCCTGAGATTTAGCATAAATGTTCCAAAACTAACTGGCGCCAGATCTGAAATAGCAACAAAAGGGTTCAAACCAAGCACTAACTAAACTTAAAAGAGCATGTTTGTTTCATTATTGGGCTCCTGTCGCAAGGATATGATCACTTTTTAGCTTCAAAGCTTAGTGTTAAGTTTTCCAACGCGCTTCGGCTCTTCGAGTCATAACCGATAGGAAAGATTCAAAGACTGTGAGTGTCAGCTCTGTCTAAGCACTTTCAAAGCCTGGCGCTTTTAGAACACTGAAGGGCATTGGGATTTAGTGCATCCGAGTTGTGCACTTAGAATGCGTGGACAACAGCCACAGATCCAACCACAAATTACTACACGAGAAGTTTCAGAATCAAGTCTGACGCTTCTCTACCACTAAAGAGCATTGGGCTCTTGTGCATCTGTTGTGCACTTAGAATGCATCGACAATAGCCACAGATCCAACCAAGTCCATATGAACTTGATGGCAAAGGAATAGAATCGAAAGACACCAATCCTTACCCTCTGCTCCCATTTCGCTAAGAATCAAGTTACATTCCAGGTTCCTTTAACAAAAGTCAATTTCAAATCCATTAAAAGATTGCAAAAGTTAGTCAGTAGGCTATTCATAAGACTGTGGGGATCTTCAAAGTCCACAATATTATTGACGCTTCAGAAGTTACTGCTAATGCAACGTCAAAAATGATATTCCAAATCACTTATTGTATAGCGAAAGCCCTGAGGAAGATTCACTACTATGCCATAACAGCTTGAGCAGTCTGAGGCTGGACTCCTTTTAGCAACAGTGCTTCGGGAGTTTATTCTAGACGGTAGACAACATCAAGAACGGGTTTTGACAGCCAAGTGACCGATAGTTTGTGAAGTTTTATAGAAGAAAGTGAAAATTGAATGATCACATCTTGTGGAGGAAAGAAAAAAAGGGCTGCGACAGTTTGGAATAGGAACCACAGAGAGTAAGCGAGAACATAAATGAAGACGTGGTAAGACCGACCTGGACGAAACAAAATGGAGAAGCAAGGTAGCCACAGCGACAAAGAAGAAAAGAGGAACCAGTAACATGCCCTCCAAGGACGTAGCTCCTGACAGAAGGAATCCAGTATATTAGCGCGGAGGCTTTTTAACGCTTACTGGAGCGAGACGATCTGTCATGAAGTTATATTAACATAACACTTGTAGGTTACTTCTCTCCGCACTATGTTAGCACGTACACGGTCGCATGCCAGGCCACATTTTGGGTGAATAGACTTGACAAATTCTTCATTCATCAGGTAAAAAAGCGGTCCATGGTTGCTAAGATTTTATATTCGTTGCCTTTCTGACAATGCTTAATATAGTGGATAGATCGAAAAAGAGTCAACAATCCACAAAGAGAGTGACCCAGATAGTTCCATTTACTCAAGTTAGGGTGAAATACCTCTAAACGTAAAGACGATTTGGCAATGTGAATATTATCCCACATGTTTTTTGAGTTGGAAAAAAGAAAGAGAGAAGTTGAGAGCGACGAATTAAACTAATCTATCAAACATACACAAGAGTATACCAAACTGAGAACAACCAAAAGTTAAGTAGCGTTACATAACATTGCATAGCGAAAACTATGATAATGAATAGCACTCTAGCACGCAAGTTCTAAGTATTTACAACTGACACCACAGTCTTATCACCTCCAACTTTCATTGCCAATGATGACGGAGGAATTTCAATATGGACCAGTATGCAAGAAGGTGTAACAGTACAACGACTTTTAAGCAATTTACGTTACTACTAGTAAGATTGTTTTGAACATTTCTTGCTTCCAAAGACTTGCTAGGAATGTGCTATTATCTCCTAGGGAACGTCACTCAAAACAACGCTAGAGAAATGACGCTTTGAAGTATTCAAGTGCCAAACAATATTGTCGTTTCAGCATGATTCAGAAACTTTCATGTCCTGTTTGTAAATTATTTGTCAGCGGTTTGATCTGCTCATAAGGGGGTGGAATACCAACGATTACCTGTAACAAAAATGAAACGCTTTGAAATCTAATATGATCTCGAGAATTTCAATATTCGCGCATGCGAGCACCTGGTTGTACCTTATAAACAATGCATCACACTTGGCGTCGAGCAGACGTGTTCAGAAATGATTATGTCTCAGATTGAGCGACGTTTTTCCGGTGCAAGTAATTAACAAATTGGTTGTCCACTTAGATATAGCCTTGCCACAAATTCTCATTGTCTTATTGTTCGTTGCATTCATCTGCAGCACGCATTCTGCCTATTGGTAATCTCTGTCGCTATGAAAGGGACTCAAAACAAGAAACCATTAATATTTAACCATTGAGATGAATAGCGAGAAGGCGAGGGGCCGATCTGCCCATTTTGGGTCATAATTTGGAACCGTTTCCCACATGACGTGACATCGATTTGGTGTCAAACTTATTTCCCTCCGTCAGATCGAAGTAATGGCAGGAAATTTATCACATGCACAATTATTTACTGCCCCAGAATAACTTTGTTTCCAATTACGAACGTCAGTTTTTGTATCATCTCACAGTAACGTTCATTGATGACGGCTAGCCACAATCTAATCTGTTTATTGTAGCTAATCCCGGGAAGTTTGGTAATTGAAACAAACTGCTGGCCAATAAAGGTTGATATCATTACTATCCAGATGTACCTTTGTGTCATATTTTGGCCTGCAGTGACGAAGGAGAACGAGAATCTATATAGGATTCATACGGAAAATACACTTTTGGCTTGCTTTTACATTATTACAGCCAAGACTCTACTCGAAGGTCAGTTGAATGCTTGGGTGATCTAGCCATATAACTTTGAAATTTATATCTCTTTGATGACGAAGGGTGGTTTTTCCTCCTGCAAGTATTTTGTTGAAGTAATGCATGTCTGTCGATTGGTCAGCACAAAAGAACTACAATGCGGGAGTGGATGTATTTTTTCCTGTTTTATCAATGTATTCACGGTGGAATTTCCGTAATTCAACCTCACATTCGTATGGAATATCTTCCTGAAGGCTTCGATTGCTCCGTGAACAATCTAATATTCGTGACAGTGGTGCAAAAGTGTTGAAGGCTCCAAATTAAGAGAGTGATCACTGATGCCATGACAAACTCAAACGCTACAAGTTGAGAACAACGTCATCCAGGAGCATTTCTGTGGAATAGTCTTGGGTCAATAGCTCGGGGTCGACTTGCTTCAATAGGCTTCAAAGAAGACAGAGGGCTACTCAAGAACTTGGTCTGAGAAGGCACAGTTCGAATGTGTAACCAAACACCTTGGGCATGTTCGCCTTTTAACTCAAACTCTCAAATCTGAAATTGCTGATAAACACTTATCTGACAGATGATGCGATAATTCTCGCTAATGAGTCTTCACTTGTAAGGTCCATTAGAGAGTTATTCTTTTCCCAGAGCGTTTCTCGTGACCGACGCAGTTTTCAGCATCGTCATTCGAAGGTATGGCCACTTAAATAAGTAACTTGTCACAGTTTTCACAAATTTAAAGAGAAAAATCGCTCATAACTTCACTTGCATTCTTTCCACAACGGTCTTTTCCCAGTAACTACAGCCTACGAAACTGATACTATCTCGTGATGTTTGCTTTGGTTATTACAGTTTATCCCTCGATCTCTCTCTTCGGACGCGATGATGAAAGCAAACAAGGGGTGTTCACCTCACCTTATCAAACAAATCCCTGAAATGTTTGCATGTTTTTATGCTAATCCCAAGTCCGGGATTTCGTGGCAGTTCTCAAGAATTTCATGTTGAGCGGAAACGATGTCTACTGCGATTTTGACAGGTTGAGAAGTGTAATAGGTATTTGTACACAGTTGGTGAGAGAAACGATTTGTTAAGCATCCGTGAAACAAACATAAGTGTAATTTTGCTCGATTGAAAAAATTTTGAGTCAGCATCCTCTCAGACAACGATCCAAATTTCACGAAAATTGCAAATCTTTCTTTCTTTGCAAAAGACGTTCATAAGGGCCTCTCAGTTTTGGAATGATTCGTTTCAACCAGCTTTAATCGGAGAGGGAAATATAGCAAGCTTAATAAATTCCTTGCGGTTTGGGAGCGAAGTATTTCACCCACGCCAAAGTGAGGTACTTTGTGCATTGAGTCGAATTAAACTGAAATGCTCATTTAATTGGTCTTGAATGTTTGTTAAAGCGCCATCAAAACATAACTTTACCAATAAGTTGAAGTTAAATTTTTTTCGCTGAAATTTTCCGATGGCTTAAAATCTTGATAGATGAACTCTTTTGAAAGAGTGAAATAGTTGTAAAAATACATTTGTAAAATAGGGGGTTTGGTAATTTTTTAAGCCTTAAACCTGACTCAGTCAAGGCGCTTCATTGGCTTTTTGCCTACGTTCAACTGGGTCGGCGCTAGAAACTTAACTCGTACTGACTGACAACTGAGTCCAAGAAGAATTGCAATGCTACGGCGTTTCTGCAGCAGCGATGACTTCTGTCATTTAAAACAAAAAGAATGAAATCTTTTGCAAGTGACAGACAAAAATCCGATCAAGAATAGCTAAACTCTGAGGAATCCGGTTGATAAGCAACTACCCGTCTCATTTTACGGTCAGTTCAAATGGCTCGTACAGTTGAGATAAGTTAACTTGCCATGCTTGTGGTCAGCTAACAGCAAGGTTATCCCACATTTACTACGTTTTTCGCCGGCCTGATACTCGAACAAAAAATGCTAAAAAATTTCACCTTAAGTGTTGTTTTACATTTTTCGTAAAGATCTAGAGGTCTATGTATTGTTCTCTCGAGCCCGAAGATTCTGCATTTAATTTGCGGTCGGCTGAAACTCAATTTTTTTTGTTTATTTCCAGTCAACTGCAGCGGATACCACTTAAATCACTCCAACTTTTTTTTCACGAATGATGACTGTATTTTAAAGGAATTCTGTTTGTTATTGAATATCGTTCTCCTCTTGTGAGCATTTTTATAGGATACTTTCGAACCACTTATTCTCACTGATAAATTATCATCGTGATGATGTCATCAGAATGATGTCATCATGACTCACTCGTCCTCAGGCCTTGTCAAAATAATGAAGTTTTTGACGGCTGGCTAAGGAAGCGTGGCGGAGAATTTTTCAAATTTATAAAGACATATTTCTACCTAAATTTCCCTGAATACTTAGCAGTCAGATGGAGAAAATTTTGTTTCATTCGCCCCTATGAAAACAAAAGCAAACTTTTCAATGGAAGACAGTACGGGGCCAATATAAGAGGGGTAGGCAAAGCCTAAAGCGCGGGAAACACAGGAAAACACACGAGCTGCCTTAGTCATCTGACTGGTTGAGAGGGAGTCGCGGTTTTTCTAAGTCAATCACAGAGTGGATTAAAGCAAAGCCAATGCTCTCCCGGATGTTCTCTGTCATTCAATTTAAAGGTATTGAACACACGAGGAAAGAAGAAGATGAGAGCAGCGCTTGTTCCTCGTTAAAGCAAACTCCACGTATGAAATGTGTAGAAATAGTTGCTTCTGATTTTCTGAAGGATAGAAGGAAACCATGAACTTTTTTTCGTCTTTTTTTAATCACTTTGTTCAAGCGAAGATTCGCGGAGCAAAAATATTTTTCTCTGTAAAGCGTGAAGTAATTTCAACAAAAAGTTGAAAATTGCCCTTTTTTGTTAAGGCTTTCGGAAATCAACTTTTATGATCATTAACTTTGTCACCATACACTCGCATCCATCTTTCATCGTTTTACATCCCTCTAGAGGCTATGCAGTAACGTCTGATTAGACCACAACCAAATCACTCCCTGTAACCAATTAAAACGAATTAAAGACGGCAAGGGGCCAGGCAAAAACTGAGTAAAAACGTGCAAAGTTCTTCAAGCCCGGGGAAGTGCGCGTGACCAAGTCTCGGTTCCTTCTACCATAAGTTGGCAACACATCAGGTGATTTTAAACGCCTATGACGAAAAACTTGATCGACGTCAACGATATTCACAATCGAATTTCGCCTTTGATAGATTCGGCCACGCGGCCCTTCCACTTTGTTCTAAGGCTCCATTTTGAAATTTGTATCACCTCACGTTTTTCCGGAGTATTACCACTGACTTGAATACATCCAATACTACTAAGAAAAAAAAAATGGTTAACCGATCTTCTGGCGACATAAAATGCCAAATATAATTACAGGCACACTGCAAAATTGTCATATGATTCAAGAAGGGTTTCGAATACGATCTCATTGACATCTCACGTGCGAAAAAGCTTATTCATTCCTCACGTTTCGAAGAAGAACTATTACTTGAATGCATCCAATACTAGCTACAAATAAGGCTTTTTTTTAATCCACCAACCACCCAACCAAACATTTTCCTTCAAGTCTGACCTGTCAGAAATTTTTGACGCAAATTTTCGCCTCACTAAAAAAAAGTCATTTCTTACTGATTGTTACGAAATGTAACAAAGACGCTGCAAGTTCAAATTTTATCGTCGCCAGCATCCCTCCTGGGTTTTTTAAACGCTCTAACGTCCCTCACGTTTGTGTGGGGTATTATTACTTAAATGCATCCAATATCCCTAAGGGTTTATTTTATGCTCCTAATTGAGATGTTTTCGCATTTTCATTCAATATTCAAAATATTGAATCTTTTCCACTTGCCCCCACTAGGCATGAAAATATATCATGATAACAATCCCTTGGGCTGTAATGTTGTTTAATGTATTTTATATCGCCCATTAATTCCAAATGTTTTCATTTCTTTTGGGCCAATAAAGAAAATGAAGCATCCAAACCTAAGGCCCTCGCAGGTACTTGTTTAGTGGTCTTTTCGTGACACGAACTAACTTGATGCGAGTTGAACTCAGTAGAGTTATAATCAAGCTTGGTTCGGGCTGTTTTTCTGAATCGTTTTTTTTTTTTTTAGTTGATAAAGATTCTTTTTCTTTAAGCTGCAAACATAATTTTTTTTTCACCCTTAATTAAAAGTTATACCGGACTTGCGATACATGTATTTCGGTGAATTCACTCCACTCACCAGTCTTATCTCAGTTGTCAGTTAAGTGAAAATTCTTACTACTCCAAATTAAAACCGCAATTGTTTATAAAATTCGAGTTTCTGACCACAAATCTATTTTCGTCTCAAAAGTCCTTGAGATTGCTACTTATTTCCTCTCAGATTTGTTACATTTTTTATACAATATCTCCTAACGGCAGTGTTAGTAGGATTAGCTTTCTTCGAACTTGACTCGAGCCACACCTTCACGAAACATGTTCCTTGCTGAAAGAGAAGCTTTCGACCACACGGTTTTTCAAAATTAAAGAAAACAATGATTATAAAATCTCGAGAGCAAACGAATTCGCACTTAAAAAGGACTTGGAGGATCCTTCTTTCCGTGATTTTTAGTTTAGCTGCAGTGATTTTGGATGCGGAGGAGTGACCGCCGTGATCAAATTCATGACATTTTCCATCAACTTAGACTAAATCCAAATTCTTTCAAATAATGCGCTTGCTAGCAAACGTGGGAAAAGCATGCAGTAATATTGGGTCGCAGTCACATTCGGTCAAATGGTTCGAGTGACTGTAGACTGTTGAGAGAATCTCATTGGTAGCTGGCGTTTATAGCTTTTCAGTTAGATTCCCTGACACAATGCTTGTCAAAGTGCCTAGTGACAGGGCGCTTGATATCGACGTTGACATTGTAAACTGCAATTGCTGGACATTCTATTTGGGGGGTTAATCGGCATTGAAATAAAGCGCTTTAGTGAAAGCCGTGTTTCGCACTCGGTATGAAGTCTGGTCAGTACATCTTTGCAGATACGCAGACAGTACATCTCTTCAGCGAGTCTCTGACAGTAGCAGCAGTTTCTATCAAATACATAATTCAGTACAGAGGTGAGTTTCAGTTGCAACATAAAGTTTTCTTCACGGTTTTCGTCCTTTAAATTCATCTCAGTCCATATATTTCAACTGGCAGTTGCGTAATTTCGCCACCTGCAGTTTATTGGTGAAAATCTGAATCGTAATTTTAATTGTGGACCACTAAAAAGCATTTACTTTAAAACTGTTTCTTGATTTGAGCAACCTTTCCTCTAACTTGTACAAAATTGTAGAGTATGTAAACTAGATAACAATAGATGTGTTTTGGCCTGACCGCCTATCCAGCCGATATGTTTCCTAAGTAGGAAAAATGACGACATTAAGATGTTAAAGATACAGTTTTCCCTTATTTACTCTTAGCCCCATCAACTACAAACAATCTTTGCGTTGAACTGATTTTTCCTATCTTTGAAAAAAACATACGGGCAAAAATTTTCCAACTCTGCCCCCACACGAAGCTTCCTAGGATAAATGCAATTAGTTTATTTCTTCAGGAGTAAGTTGAATCATGGAGTGATAGAGCTGAAAGAATAATTCTTTAGTTATGTGCTTTCACCTGGAACTAAAACGTTAAGTGGCCGGACAAACGTAGCTCATGCGTTGCGCAGAGAATACATCCAGTGCTCTTCAACGTGTTTGATTCTCTGACTTGCCGTCAAGAAAAAAAGGAAACAAACGTGTGACCAATGGGCAAATTTAATTTCAAATTGTCAGCCAATGTGAAGAGTAAAATAAACTTCATTAAACTGATACAATGGCAAAAGTGGGCGCGTAGGGAAAAAAAATGCCCCTGCCAAAGAAGAGGAAATATCGAATGATATCAGCTCGAGAGGTGGCACGTTTTCTCTTGAAAGGGCTCATAAAATCAACACGATTTCGACCAATGAATGAAGCGGATCAATTTTTATCTGATCTGTATTTCAAGCTTTCTCCGTCTTTGTGGATAACGATCGTTTCGTGCATTCATGTAAAAGAGAGCCAAAAGCTGTAAACATTCGTAACGTTATTTGCCGAACATTGACAGTACGCTCCAACTGGTGACTCTATTTTAGTTGAAAACATTGACAAATGTAATTACTTCTGGATTTGCATTGCTTACTCTAACATCTTTAGCGACCCGTGGAATAAAAAAAAAATCAATGAAACTTTCACTGCTTCGCGTTATTACTGCAAGATTTTGATCACTAACAAATCGGAAAACCGAAAAAAACTACCTGTGCAAAACTCATTTAGAACTGAAACTCGCTCTGACGAAGGGCTAACGCTCGAAACGTAAGCTTTAGAAGCTCATTAGTAAGGCTAATTTACATTAACAACTCATGCAGTTGATGAAACCAAATTATCTCATTTTAGAAAACCCCTGGAAGACATTTTCTTATGCGGCCATGGTCTACCAATTAAGACTTATTTATTTTCCTCTGACGTGCTGAAACATGACCTTCGATCATCACGTGTGTTGGGGAACTGATTTTGTCAAAGAGGGGTCAAGATCATGGAGAACTATTAGTATTATTTTGAAAGAGATATAAGCAGTGAATTGCATAACATCTCTTGATGTACGTTGGCATAAATTATACCTTCAGGTTATATTGTAACACGGTGCTGTTATCGATATTCAAGCCTCGTAGTTCGGCAAGTTTACGAGAGGAAACATAAATGTTGCATCCACAAGTTTTGTATAATTAGAGGTTTTCGCTTTCTGAAAGTAAGATGTGGAATTTATTGCGGGTTTCCCCTGTTGTTTTGAAAGTATATTGTCTTTCATTCTTTTGTTTATGCTGTATTTTTTTTTTCACTTTAACTATGCAAAGGCATTGTGTATTGCCATTTCTTTTCTCCTTGGTGTTGAATCAGGCTCGTTTCGAGAGAGGCCTGTGATTAGTTCACGAGTAATTCCCAGAGGATAAGACCTTCGTGGGGGCTTGTGCAGACCTACGGCTAAACAATGTGTAATTATAAGCTAATTCCTGTATTAAATGTGAAAAACAAAGGGACGGGTTCTGTGAAGATCTTTGGCAGATACCTTGAGTTTCTGGGAACCTCTCTCACCTTTCTTTCCAAAGATGTTTCTTTACCTAGATACTCTAGCTGCTACTAATACAGCTGGCGAACCCTTGCCTAAGTAATTCTATGCTTTTTATTCATTCAATTTTGGTGTTCCCTTGAGAAATTACCGTGTCTGATTCCTTGGTAGTGCGATCAAAACGCTACTCATTACTTTGAAGAGGTAAAAGTCTTTCAGTTCATAGATCTTTATAGTGAAGTTGTTAAGAACTATCGGTTTCAAATTTTGCTAACGTGTTCAGATTTGCTAAAAGACCAATCACCGTTGTTGTTAAAAAATAGTTTTCACAAGAACTCTCGAGCCTGAAACAGGAAATATAATAAATGCGTGTTAATGGCAAACTTTGAATGTCATGATTCCTGACCCCTCCTGACGGCAAATGACAATCCTGCAGCCTTTAATTAAACGATCCGTCTGTGTGTTGCATGTGTAAAGAATACTTTTGTACGTTGAATGCAATTGTTTGCCTAAGTTCACCTGACAGATCTTTTCGGCCCCCAGCGTGTTTGTGTTGTCGAATAATTGTAAATTAGTTGCTTTGTTCCAAATCAATCTGGAAGACAAAGTTAACTAGGCTTGGAAGTTGAGTCGCCGTGTTGTTTGGGCAGCCCAATTACCCAGTTTACGGTAAGATTAGACACCTGAATTTTCTTCAACGCTGTTCTTAGGTCACAATCTGTACGAGATTCCGATGCTGCGAGGTTATTAAAGGCAAAAGGAAGTTTCTTGATCCGGCAAGGTCATTCTTTCTCGAGCCAAGCTAAGATAGCGCAGTTGAAATAATTTCGCGTGGCTTTGACGGCATTTTACGACAGAAATGTCATTATCACATAGTGTGTACTGAACTCAACATAATGCAAGAAACGTTTCTTGTAAGCATTTGTTTTCTGGCGTCTTTGTGTGGGTGGACTAAACTGTAGCAGCTAGGATCATGATACTGACAAGACTCCCAGCACGTACATGTGCTAAGACAACTTTTGTACGTGGGCCGCGTTTTTAAAGTTGAGCTGAAAATCCTGGCTCCCAATTCCTTGGTCTAACGCTCGCGTAATCAAAACGAGAGTGGATTCCTTGGTTATTTTGGTCTTTTCAATTTCCTTAGATGTATAAATTAGCATTTATTTCAAGAATTTCAAGTATAGTTTTTGGAGTTGAAGTCTCATAGATGAGACAAATGTTCCTTTAGATCATTTTAGTCATGTTAGCACAAAGACTGAAGTAAGACCAGTTTACCAGTCTGCGAGGAAGACACTTCTAATCAGATCTTTTTGTCCTCGAAAACTGGCGAAAAGATAAGTCAGGTTGCAATTTTATAGAAGCTTCCTCCGCATTTTATCACCAACGCTACAGAAGCACGAAGAATTTGTAGTTTTGAGGGGGGCAGTTTCGGAAATCTTTCGGCATCAAATTCTTCAGCATGGTGCACCATTATCAATCGCATAGATCGGCTCGGCACTTTCACGTTTTTCTTCGGTGCTTTGTTGTCCGACTTCCACCGAAAATGTAAAGTATTTGGATGTTACTAATACTCCGTAATTCTATCATCAGACTGAAGGGCAGAAATTTCGTAGCAAAGTATATAGATTACGACAATAATATGACATAGAAAGATATTCCTTCGATTTATCTTTACTTTTATTACAGATTTTCGTAAGTATTATTCACTCTGACTGTTTGGATTTTCAAGCTTAAGGAATGATGTAGGCACCGTAGATAGATAAACACGTGTAAAGAATTCCGGCCAAAGGCCTCGCTCAAATTGTATAAACTTTGACTGGTGACCACACGTCACTTTCGAGTATATACAGGTGTACCCTCCATGCGGTTTTCAGCAATCGTTTGAGATCAGTGAAGTCTTCAGGTTAATTACCGTCATTTGAATCTATTGCCACGCCGTGCGGCCGACTAAATGGATCAGATTTAATTTTGTTCCACTTCTGAAGGGCTCAGTTGAGGAGTATCTATGTGCACAACATTCACCGCTTGGTACTTGCAGTTTGGCTCTTGAACAGAGCCTTTTAGAGATTTGACCACCATTTATAAGCTAGATAACTTCTTGAGGACATCTTCACGGCAGTTTGTAAACGCATTTGATTCCGTGTATCGTTAACGAACTCAATAATTGTCTCATTGTATCTGCCTGATGCTGTATTTATATCACCTCTATATTGTATCGTGAGCATAAGATTTAAGAATTTAAGAGAGAAGTATATTGCGTTAGAGCCTCTGATTGTCTTTGAACAGATATTGTTTTAAAAGCTGTCACAGGTAGTTTGTTTCATCTGTCGAACGATCCCCTCTTTGCCATTGAAACTGTCAGAAAACGACAGTAAAGTGACAACGCTGTGAAAGAAGCTTTTACTTGCAAACAAAGCTTCGTGTAAATAGCTTTCCAAAACAAGTATCTTGTCACTATGCACTTATTAATTACTACAAAAGCTGTTAATTTTACAGTAATGATACTTGCTTCAAGGAATTAATCTTGATCTAAACGATTACGTGATAAGAGCGAAACGAAAATAAGTCTGAGTGGGTTTTAACTCAACTACGAGCTATTCTTGGTCATACCCTCAGAGTGAACGTTCCCACTCAGTTTTGGTCACCAGTTTTGTTTTCGGCGTACCGTATACAGCTTAACGCCAGTCAACAGCGAGGTCGAATTGATTATCCTCTTGAGAGGGGTTTAGAAAACGGAAATTTTTGGTTATCGTGAGAATGACAATAATTGGGTTCTCACTTCACACCTTTTTATAGCCCTAGCGGCTCTTAAGAATCCATTTAATTCAGTTTTAATAGCCTATGTAATTATTGGGTAACTTCCGTTTTGAAAAGTATAAATAGACCTCCTACAGAGCAGCTATACTTATAGCCTTTTGTTCTAGAACGGCTGCTGTTTATAAGTTCAGATAGCTGCTGTGAAGAGCGTTCAAGGGACCCGCGTTTACTAAGCTTAAGCTCCATTGAAAAACTGGCTTTAATATAGCGAGATAAAACGTTCGCCAACACGGGCGTCGAACTTCTGTTGTATTACAAGGCGTGTTATTCGTCAAGGATCTTGTCATTTCCACTTCCGAAGACAGATCGTGTCGGCACTGAATGTTTTTGATGAATTCTTTACATTGTGGCGCACCTGGGCAGTGCGATTGTCTTTGCGTGTGTTGTTTATAAATTTGGTTACAACAGTTGTAGCAAGGGATCGTGCTTGGTGTTGAGTGTTGTTAAATCACTTCGCAGCTTCAACTAGTGACCCTATGATCCTCATTCCGGGGGTCAACATACGCCGTGGGGCTTTTTATGGAAAGAAAGCAAATATTGGAACGTGATACGGCAGTTATTTAATTTGCCTTCCTGTGATACAATATAAGTGCTTCGATTTTTACCTTAAATCGTTGTGAATTCAGAGATTAGGGATCTGTGGGAATTTGTCTGTGGAACAACAGGGCGAGTGCGCAGAGAACCGTCTGTTGTTAAGAATATCACTTAATTAATTCAGGTAAAATCTACCCGACGAGTTTCAATCGTAACTTTATTCGATGAAATCGGACAGATTACGTGGTAAAGCTGTATATAGATAAGTTACGAGCGGATGCGGGAAGTCATAATTCTTGAGCATCCAATGCCACTTAATCCTTGTAATCTTTGGGAAACACTTATGTAAAGACGAAATTTAGATAACGTAAAATTCAATCGCCTAAGCCATTGACTCATATAGATCGTTTCCTGTTCTCTCAAGGAGTTCGTGCTAGGAACGAAAGATGTTGATCGCTCAGATGTGGTGTTTACTCTTTGGAGCAACGATATGCTTAGAAGTACGATCCCTCTCTTTGGGTCATTCTGCGGACAACCAGCGTTCGGAATTATTCAAAGGAGCAGAACAAGCCATGTTGCAAAAGATGGGTTTACAATCTCGCCCCAGACTGAGAAAAGGAGAAAAAGACAAAGTACCTCAGTATATGTTCGACTTGTATCACAATCACATCAGTGATCCAGAATGGATTTCTACCAATTTTAGAAACAAGGGAAAATGGACCTTTGCCAATACCATCCGGGCATTTGATCATGATGGTGAGTGGATCATAATTTGGTACTAGAGATAGAATATTTAGGTTGGCAACCTGTCCTTTGTAAACGTGACATATCAAGGACCAATGCAGTGTTACGAGTGTTTCCCACCGGCTGTGTTCCCTATGCGAAAACAAGTGTTAACTCTGTTTATTTTTGTTTGTTCAAAAGGTGACCATCTGCCTGTTCCAGTGGCAGGATTGGCCTCAAACGGATGGAACCTCTTCTTCGACGTACGCTCCCTTCCCAGTCAAGAAACCTTGACGGCAGCAGAACTTCGTTTGACGTTTTCAGGCGCAAAGAACCACACTAACGAAACTGTTCCAGTAGTACAGCATCGTGTGGACATTCATCAAGTCATGTTACCGCAAACAGCTGGGCATCCGGCTATAACTCGTTTAATAGACACAAAGAGAACGGCTGGTCGTGGAGTAGAAATTTTCGACATTAAATCTGCAGTTCAACATTGGGCACTTAATCCCGATGAGAATTTTGGCGTTGAGGTACGTCTTGTCAGCACTGATGAATCTCCAAATGTTCACATGAGCGCGAACAAAAGAGCGACAAAAGACACTAAACCACTTCTGGTCACGTTCAGCCACGACGGGAAACAACACGTCTATCGCCGTCGTAAACGAAGAAGTCGACGGAGTACGGGAAACCGTCTGGCGAAAGACAGCACCTACTGTCAAAGGCTACCTCTATATGTTGACTTTGTAGAGGTTGGATGGAATGATTGGATCGTTGCACCACCCGGATACCCAGCATTTTATTGCAATGGCGAATGTCCCTTTCCTATCGCAGACCACTTGAACACCACAAATCATGCCATTGTACAGACCCTTGTAAACAGTGTAAACGCGGACCTTGTGCCTCGTGCCTGCTGCGTGCCTACGACACTAAATCCTATCAGTATGCTTTTCGTGAACGAGCACTCTAAGGTGGTGCTCAAAAACTACCAGGATATGGTGGTAGATGGATGTGGATGTCGGTGAAGGAAGGGACGAGGAAGTAACAAATGCCCAGAACCCCTGAAGCTAAACTGATGTTAGATTGCTTCGGTAGTAAGACACAACTGAGGCGAATTTCTTAGCAAATGGTCAAGATCAACCATACGATCCTGTCCAGTTCTGCCATCAGCCGTGGCTTCTTCACCGAGGAAACCACAACGTAGAACAGATCTCAAATTTAAAAACTGCACGTGCATTGCCGAGATGGATAAATATAAATACAGAAACATGTGTACATAACGACTGTCGACGATAAATGATACGTCGACGAAATAAAATAGAGGTCAATGAAAAACAAAAGAGGGATAGCAATGGATAACGAACTCAGTTTTGTATCAAATTAGCGATAAGTGAATGGTTTTTTACCGTTTCTCCATTTTCTTTTTATAAAGCTGGATTTTCATAGAAGACAAATCCAACATCAGTATTTTCCCAGACGGTTTGCTAATTTCATGGAAAGAAATGATCAAAATTAAAGATTTTTTAACCGAAATAGACCGGATACTCTATAGTATCAGACAGGAATTCAATTTCCGCGTCATAAGTGTCGTTCCTTCCTTCGTATTACGCCGTATACTTCTTAATATTCAAAATGATTTATGTCGTTATGTATAAAAGGGTTACTGATGACATTAGCTCAGCTTAAAACTAAAATAATGTATAATATATTTAAGAGACGGAGATAGTTTCCTTAATGCAAGCCATTGCCCAAAGAAAGTGTAACTCCAGATAGTGTAAAGATTTCTGGTGTAAGATTTCTCCTGATCAGTTTGTTCAGTCTCTTGTTTAACGCCATGTAACCTCGAGTAAGAACTGCAACTTGTTTTACCCATCAGCAAAATAATTGGACCAGGCCAGAACGAAAACGCCGGTGTATAGTCTGACCTTTCTAATATTTCCTCTTAAATCAGTTATGATAATGAAATAAAAGTGAAGAATAACTACGTCAAATTAAAATGGAGTAAGATCTGGTACGGTTTTTTACAAAGGATTCTATGACCCATGGGTCCGCTTTGAGCTTCGGCTCCCTCTGGAGGTCTCGTGAAAAGAAATTAAGTTTCAAGCACCGAAATTACTCTTAGCTTTCTCGGTTTAAAGAGTGAGCGTTGGTAATTTGTGGAATGCAGCTTAACCAAGATCTCACTCTGTAAAGGCTGGCTCCTTTATAATGACCCATGCTTCGCTAATAAAGAATTCACGAGCGGCAGTTATGATGGTAAAATTCTTAGATAAAAAAAAAGTGCGCAGTAAACGTTTTCCAATTTTCTTCGTTCTTTTGAAAGTTTCCTTGAAATTCAGTGTTTGATTAATGGCGTTCTCAGTAGCCTTTACACAGGTTTCCCTATCTGGAGTTAATTTTCAGCCAATTTGCTTCGTAAGCTTTGTTGTTAGCGGCTTCGGCTTGCGGGCTGTTTATAACTGGAGGCTATTTGCACCTCCTCGAGTGCTTCATAACGCAGTTACTAACCGACTTTTAATTACTTTTGTGCAATAAATGCTTCAAGTGGTTCAAAATTTACTAAACATATCGCTTTCTAAGTGTCCCCTGCCGAAAGCAATGACATTTCCAGACAAGGATTTGTCATTGTTCATCTAAACTCACTTAATTAAAACTTCAGTTGAAGTGCCGATGTGTTGTTATGAAGGAGGCAAGGAAGCTCTTATTTGTTGTGAATCTCACACTGTCTGTCAATATCCCGAGTCCTCAGAAAGAAAACTCCCATAGCCAAATGTCGGTTCGTGCAATGATGAACGGTATATTGCCCCTGCGTTAATCATCGATGTCTTACTATTGATGAGGGCTATGATATTCATTTTGCTACCCCATGCAAAGACTGACAATTTTGCGGGAGGTAACAGACTAACTTTTTCCTGTGTATTCTCGTTTATTATATGTAATTCAGTTGTTATCAATAGAGTCATTAACAGTCTGGAGGCCAATATTTGATAGGATTCCAGTGGCTGGTTTCTCTGTGAGCTTGATGAATTTGCGAAGGGATCTCTTATCTCTGGACCAAGTTGTGGAACCAAACAAGATCAATACAATGCTTTTTATGTCCTAATTTGACTCTGCCCGGTAAAGTATTCATCAAATTGGGTACGAGTTAAAACAGATGGTTCTTCTCAAAGCGAAGGCATCAGTGTCAAAGAAGTTTGATACTATAAAAAAACGTTTTTTTCGTTGACCTTGGTCACTAATTTGTTGTTTACTCTAAAATTTCCGCTTATTAATCATTTTAAGTGTCTTGAAATACTTTGTGCAAAGTAGGTCATGAACGAGTGTGGTAAATGATATCCGGGTTTTTGTCTCTTTCCCACCACTGAGAGCAAGCCACGAAAACTGAATTCACTCTCTTTTTAGCTTTCGCACCCACGTGTTACAAGACGAGTTGGTATTTATTTATTGCGTTCTGCCAGTTTTCTTGTGTAACCTCTTTTCTTTATACTTCACGCCATTTGCCTGTGAAAATACTTACCAATACTACGTGCCATTCAACAAAGATACACTATACTAAGCGACTAGGCATTGCTGTAATGCTAATCCATCTTAATTCTAACGGCTCTCTATGCCATGTGTTAGTGTATAGCAATCGACCCCGTCTAAAAGTGACAGACAAATAGTTAGCAGTTCATTGCACCGGTGGCTGGTGTAGAAGTTATAATTACAACATTTATTCGCCTCTACATTTAGATCTGTTCTCTCGCTAGTAATAACGACCTTTGTGAATAACCAAATGGTAAAATCATGAAAAGTAAGACTCTCCTTGCAGCTGTTCGTTCCCGAAAGGCGTTCAACACTATTATAGACTTAAACAGAAGCACAAATCCAGAAAGAGAAATTCAATTTGAAATATGTTCATTATTTAATTAGCTTACGATACAGAAAATGTCTCTTGGGGTTTTATCTAAAAGTAAGCCCACCAAAATCTGACGGGGGGTAGCAAAATACCAACGGAACGGCCTCTTTGTAAAAACCAGTGAACGAGACTAAATATTTATCTTAACTGGCGAGGTTGTCCACTTAGTTAATTGGCTTTTGAAGGACCGGCGCCTTCTGAACTGAAGCCAAAAAGTATACTTTCATGGTTAATAAAAAGGAGATAGAAAAAGAACATCACCACACAAAAAACGTTCTTCCACACTTGATTGCAGACGAACTTCGTTTCCAGGTTAAATCTTCTTTCCGCCTCTATTTTAGAGGGGAGATTTCGAGAACATATTGTAAAAGACTGCTGTGAGCGTCACGGTCTGAGAGCATTTAACGGGGCCTTGGAATCAAAGGAAGCTAAAAAGAGCAATTAAAACTTCTCCTTTGATGAATGAATAACCAAATTTGTTCAATCGCTGCTACGAAAATGGTTTAATACAAATTTGTAACCAACAAAAGCCAATTAGAAGTATTTTTCCAAAGGCAAGTAATTTTTTTTGGCGAACCTACGCCCTCTCTAAAACAATCTTGACTCTTTGACTGCCACGAGTGAGACAGAATTTCTGCCCAAAACATCAAAATACGGTATGAAGTACATGAGTAATAGGAATTAAAAATAAAAACTAATTAGGGAATTCAGTTAGTTCATCCAATAAAATTATTTAATTAGTAAAGAGTATTACTAATGAGGTCTGGGATTCAAAGGGCTAATTATAGCAACAATACCGGCAACTAACAAACAAGTCTGGCGACCCTCGTCTTTTATTGTCCAATAGCAATAAGCCTATAGATACAGTGAAACCTCGATTTAACGAACCTCTATATAACATGAAAGTCCTCGGTATAACGAACGATACTTAAATTTCGGCCCGACCAAAGTTACAGCTAGTAAAACTGATTTATGTCACAGAACCTCGATATAACGAACCCTCGATGTAACGAACCAATTTCTCCAGTCCATTGGCATTAAATCGAGGTTCCACTGTATTCATCCTGCAACAGTTATCAAAGAGGATACGTTGTGTCAGTTCGGAGCCATCTTAACTTTCGTTTAGTATGGGGTGGCTCTGAACTTATACGCTTTAGAAGTTTTGAAACATTTTACAGAAGGTTTCATTGGTATGCTCTTTGAAATTTTATGATAAAAATTGGAATCAGCTGGATCGTTTTTTGAGTTAGAGGCGCCGGGATCAAGACATTTCCTACCGTCTTTGGCAAGAAAATACACTGAGCTAGACATCCTGTGTAAGCTAGTTGATATCTAGCGAATTTTGTCTTCGGCCACCACCCTGAGGTGTGGCTCGTTTTAAATCTCATTGCAAACGGAAAACTTAAAAGTTTTGATGAGACTGTTTAAGATGCACAGACTTTGGCATTGCCTCACTATCTAGGATGAGGGTGACTTAATCCAAATCTTAACGGAAGCAAACATATTTGCAAATAGGAATTCCGAGTCACTATAAATCAAAAATGAAAACAGTGAATCTGCTCCCACTTCAATTATTTGTGTCAACTGCTCAATAGCTGTAAAAAATTAAGCTAATGACAAGAAAAACAAAAACAAAAACAAAAAAATGATAAAACAGGCAATCAGTTAGGTAAAATTATATGATAAACCAATTTGGCAGGCGATAAGGGTTGCCCTGGAAAAAATTACAAGTAATCATTTATCATCCAGTTTTCATCGCTTCGATTTTGAAAAAACTAGTGCATTCCTTTTTAATTTGAACGCTATTTAGCACCGCCTTGTCTGTCCGAAGTAGTAATAGTACGTAATGAGTTATATTTAAGTTCATGACTATATTAAGTAGTGAATTGCCTAGTCTGCTTAAAACTGAAAGCAAACGACGACAGTGCCTCCTTAGAATAACCTCAGAGCATTCGATTGTGTGGTCAGTTTAAGCGTGCGTGTAGTCGACATTTTAGAAAAAGAACACGCTTTGCGCCTGCACATGTTCGTCTGCCATGTTTAGTGTTGACAGGTGTAAAACAGTATGAAGTTAGAGGTAATGGGTGGCCGATGGGTCGACCTCGCAGAAACAGAGACAGAAAAAATATGGTTGTGTTGAAATGGAACTCTGAAGAACCGTCTAGTTAGGCTTGTCAGTAATTTTTTAAATGGCTTAGTGCCTAAAATGAGGCAACATCAAAGTTTGTACATCTTGAAAAAGTTTTTCGCTTGCAATGAGTGTTATTCTTCTCGATCATATCCATACTGATTCTCAGTTAGCTCAGGACTTCTCTCTTCTAATTGTCCCTTTATTTTCCATTTCCCGTGTCCATATTTCGTGTATGCACGGTGACTCACGACGGCATGACATATTGCAAATAGCACTGATTTTCAAATACATTCGAGACAATGTGAATGATAGAATAAGAAAGATGGTAAGTTTTGAGCTCGGTAAAGAAATAGAGAAAGATGTTTTCGTCTTGTCACGAGCGTGGGACAGAAAAAAAATTCTGAGTTTTCATGATGTATCGAACATCAGACCTAAAGATAGACCATCGGAGCGCGGAATCCGAACATTTGAGATTCAATTCCTCATGGGAACTAAGAACTTTTTCTTTGCCCACGGTCGTGACCAGACGAAAAACATCTTTCTTTACTGTGAATAATAATAATAATAATAATAATAATAATAATAATAATAATAATAATAATGATATAAGAGAAAATTCGAGTTTCCAAACTCGATTTTTCTCTTAAATTAAATTTTTTTTTTATTTCATAATAATAATAATAATAATAATAATAATAATAATAATAGTAATAATAGTTTAATATTTATATTGCGCAAATTAACATGTGGATATGATCAAATGCGCATCACAACACTCTTCGAGGGACTTTGACTGGACTGCATCAGCAGTTTACAAACAATCGAAGGAACTTATTTGAAGATGCTCCCCCCCAATTCCCAGTAAACAGGCCAGACCACATCACGGTAATCTTGTGAGTGGGTTCTTTAACGTCCCCTGCCTAACCAAATTAACTACTTACTAAACAATCTTTCAGAAATTTCTCGGTACCCAGTGAAACTCCTGTAATTAAGTTAATATTCTCGCTATTAACAAATTAATCTTTTTAATTAATGTCTTAGAATTTGGACTCATGCCTGCAAAACAGAGGTCTGGAGACGATATGAGAACTGGGTATGAGCGCGGTTTAATCCTTTCCTGTTGCCGAGGAACGCCACAGAGAAACCTAACAGAGACTGTCGACGCCAAAATGGCGGACGGAAGGGATGAGCTAAGTTTTCTACCGAATGTGAAAGCCAGCGCTTGCAAACAGGAAAAGAAGACTAAATGGGTAGGATTAAAAAATCTCCAAAGACCTTTAGTACTCCCAAGCTTGGAACTCAGCACTGTTGACTTGCAATTAGTGAGTAGCTTGTTCTCTCACAAGCAGATATGCAAAAAAGTTTGCGAGTGGTTTACAGACTGGAGGTCGTGGCAACAACGGATCCTATTGTGCGGCGTCTCTGAAAAGTGTACGAAAGGTCAATTACAGGCGTTTGTGACGACGCTTGAGCCAGTGTTTCACAGGGATTTTACGACTCGGCTGAAAGGGATTTATCCAACTGCTCGTATTCAGGCGCGATTGGTTCACACAGGCCCTGCTCCAAGCTTTAGCGCAGAAGAATTGAAAAATGCCCTTCAGCCATCGCAGGAAGTAGATCGGGTGAATTCTTTAACCACGGTTGGCGAGGAAGATAAACTCAAAGACAAGGATGTTGACAGTTTTCAGAGCGAATCAGGAGGATTTCATGATCAGAATAGTAGTATGAATCTTACCGCAGACCATAGGACCGTGGGGATCCCTGAGGGGAGTGTTGATTCCCCTCACAGCCCTGATGGGGGTACAGCTTTGACAGCTACAACTCATTCTATAAAACCAGCTGCTGGCATGGAAGAAAACCACCGGCATGAACACGCCCCACCATTTATAAGGAGAGTTAGTACACCAAATTTTTTCCCACACTTCAATCATAAACAGCTTGGCCACATGAGAACCACCCCAAAGACTGGAGATAAAAATAAGCTCTACGGGCATGCACCAGTTACATTCAAACACGATAAATGGTGGAAAGGCTACAAAGGAGGCCATCTGATCAAGCCAAGAAGGAGCAAACTTTCAAATCATTTTAAATCTCAACTCAGTCAGATTCATCAGGTACTACATACCTGGGTCCAACTGCAGAATACCTATGTAATCTTGATGTTTCTAGCATCAGCCCTTTGTCATTTGCTCTCATGAATAGCTAATGCTAGAAACATCAGCTTTGAAACTCTTTACAATTTACATTTATCAACTCAGTTGATAAAACCAAAATTACCTTGTTACTCTCACCAATGCAACATTACCATTAAAATTCCAATATCCTGGAACAACATACCAGTTTTATCCTTAATATCCTTACTTCTTCCCCTCCCCCCCCCCCCTGTACAATATTGCACCTTATTATATGGCTAAGTCTCACAAGGACTGAGAACTGTGTAATTCACGAATTTGATTGGCGGAAATCAATATTGAAAGCAGTCTAGATTTTCCCATGTAGACCGGCATCTGGACCAGTCTAGAAAAAAAAGGTACAAAGAATATAAAAAATTGGCATATAAGACACAGCCATATAATAGACATCTTATTAACGGAGCTAGGTCGGTCTGTATAGGAGAATTTAGACCTCGGTCACTGGTACAGACCTCACTGCGTTTGGTCTGTACTGGTGACCTTGGTCAAGATTCTCCCTTACAGACCTCCTGCTTGGTTAATATGAACTAATAATTTTCAGTGATTTTGCAACAACAAAAAATGGAATGGGGTATTGTGGCAAAGTGTGCATGCTTCCTTAAAAGTGGTCCTGTACAAGTTTGTTTCAATTCATTTTTTTGGATATTATGGCACTTATTTCCACTTCATATCAGCCCTCTTCATTTTTTGACACAACTCAAATTTTCAATCTTTCTTTCTTGTTCTTACCTGTACATTAAAATTACAATCTTGATAAATTTTAAGCAAATTTTATCTCCTAAAACTGCTTTGGGAAGGTTTACTTTGAAGGCCCTGGTTGTTTGAAGGTCGGATAATGCTTACCACTGGGTAAATCTTTCTCTAGTGGATTGCCCAGTTTGTTTTGCTATTGGTTATTGACTGGATAGCCATTTGTTTGTTGGATAGTGCTATATCTGCCCTTTATACAACTGGGCTCGGATGTCATTGATAGTACATGTAAGTACTGCATTGTCATTACTAATCCTACATTATGTGGTTTTAAGTACTTATTATCACCACAGTAGCTGAATTCTTCTAATGAATTAATTGATTATTATTTTGTTCCTGGCCAGTGGCTGGATGAATGGCCAACTTATAAGAGATTAGAGCTATTATCAGAGGTGGTGAAGTGCTGTGATGAAGAATCTCTAAATTTCTTCGCACAGTGTCTAACCCAGAGGTAAGGGACGACAAAAAAAGGCTTCTATCTTTTACATAAAAAGAATGAAAAAAGCATCTATCTTTTACACAAAAGTATTGAAAAATTAGAGTTGAACCTCCAATAAGCGACCACATGAAATGTCAATTCTAGGTGGTGGCTCACAGGAGGTGGTTGCTTGCTTAGTAGAAATCAAGTCACAAGGGGTTCATATTTTGGGTAATTTGCATTTGGTGAGCAGACCTTTTCACTCATGCTTATCCAAACCTATACCTTTTATTCAAGAAAAAAAATATCTTAGGATGGATGGTGATTATTTTGTATCCTGCAAATTATTTAATACATTGTATTTGAGACAATTCATGTGAAAGAAACTTGGTATGTAATTGTTACTCCACATAGGTGAAGCCACTATAATGCTAAATAAATAAATACTGATGTAAAATACCCATCAATCTTTATTATGATCATTTCAGACTCAGAGATACAACAGATCTAAACTGTGTCCCAGACAATGTCCTGCTCTATGTCTTTTCTTTTTTAAATGTTAGAAGCTTGTGTCAAAGTTCTCAGGTAAGAAATTTAATCATTTGAAAATTTTAGTTAATTCATTATAATTTTTGCTTTTGTTGTCTGAACTTTTACCAAATGAATATTTCTTTATTTCTTGGCTTTAAAATTTCTTATTCATTATGATCCGTATCCAGAAAAAGAAGAATGAAAAAAAAAATTAATTTGAAAAATTGCAGTCAATCAAGAAGATTTTAATCAGAAAATTTTTATTTGCTGGACTACTCTAATTGCCAATGGTTTTCCTCTACTGATCCCTTTAACCCCCAGAGACTGAATAGCATCTAATTTCTCCTTACAATATCACTCCTTCTATCATAAAAAGGGCAAGAAGAATTAAGAAAACGATCTCCAGCTCCAACTAAAGGCTGAAGCTCTTGATTATTAAACAGATTCTCCTTGTCAGATCCTTAGGAAATGTATAGAGAACAGTATGGAGAATATGTGTACTGATCGTGGGGTGTAAAGGTTTAAGGTAGAGGGTATATACATGTAAGGAAGAGTGCATTTAAACTTTATTTTTTCCCTTTTCTTTGTGTTTGCAAGTTTTTTTTTTTCTATTAGGCATGTGGCACTTCCTAAACAAACCTTCTATCATCATGTGTGTTAATGGCAACAACTAAATAAATCTAGTTTGTGATTCCTTTTCTTAAGGTTTGTTATCGTTGGAGATTCTTAACAAATGACAGCAGACTTTGGAAAGCTAAAATTGCTTCACTGGGTAAGCATAATGTTGTGTTTGGGGTTATAAATTTAAATTTAGTGGTTTCAGTTTTAAAGAATCTGTGTAGAGATTTTTATGACCGCGAAACTTGAAAACTTCTACCCAATGTTTTCAAATTTGAACTCATCTTTATCTTGTCAACACAGAAACTGTGACTTTAGAGTACTGTATGTTAGTCAAGCTTGAATTCAAAAATAAAATAGGTATAAAACAGGACAGGTTATTACACTTCACACCTAGTTGCTGTTTAAAATATTGTGGGTCTGTGTTACTTTGAAGAAAATAGAATTAAAATAGACTATTTAATACCTATTTTTCAATGGATTAGAATCCACTTCAAAAAATAGAAATAAAACAGTCTATTCTATATCTATTTTGCAATTATTCAACATTTTCTTTGATAATATAGGGTTGTGATAGCCTATTTTTTTCATATTTTTCAAAGGAAATGGCTTTAGCATGTCCTATCAGCAGAAAACAGAAATAAAACAGACTATTTGATCACTATTTTACTGAAAGATGTAGAAAATAAAATATGATTAAAATAGTCTGTTTAGCTGGTTATTTTTCTGTTCATTTTAAGAAAATAGAAATAAAATACACCACCTTGTTCAACCTTGCCTTAAAATATGGTTAAAATTGTGGCTCTATTTTCCCTTTCAGGTAAAATAGGAATAAAATATAAGTCTGAGAAAATAAAATTGTATAAAAATAGAGGTGATAGCATTAAAATAGACATTAAATAGAAATAAAATAGGTTTGTTTTCGTAAGGGTTATAATAATAATTAGTTGTTTTTTTTTACCATCACTATCTCTGCGTTCAGGGGCCTCTGAAGGAATTTCAAACTTAACTGAAAAGATTGAAGTCCTTGGTCATGGTCACGCTGTGGATTGGAAACAAGCTTATAGAGAAGTACAAAATTACTACAAGGATCTAGCCTCGGTGAAATTAGAGGAAGAGGATGAGGAAGGTGAGTCATAATATAAAATCTAATAGACCAATTTCGATATATTTCAATGTGAGAGACTGGTAGCGAAACTTGAACACCCAAGCGAGGCTCCGGGGAACAAAATTCATTCGAATGGAGCTTTGGTTGCTCACATCTTCGAGCAGAAACTGCTTTCTTGGGTTATTATCGTTTTTCTAGTGAAAATTCGTAGTTTCTTCGAGTTGAAAGTAAATCGAAGTAATCATCGTTGTCATGGCCACGTCGGAAAAAAAAGGTGAGATCAATCTACAATACTTTCAGCATCAAAAGTTGCCGTGGTTGCGAACCTTCCTTCAAGGAAGAGGGATACAAACATCCTCAGAAGGAAAGTGTAGAAGAAAGGCCGAGTTGGTTGAGCTTTCGTTTAATGCTCATTCAATGAAGCTCCTGAAAGTGACTGAAGGGGAAAGTGAAAATGAAAATCATATCATGGCCGAATTACTTGCCACAGATGAGGGTGTTTTGCCAGACCCTGCATCCATATTGAAATCAAACTGGAGTAGGAACCTCTCGATATTTCCAGAAGTCACCTTCCCAGATATATGCAACTATCTCCTCCCTCCTGCACTCTTCCAGGTCAGTTACCAAGTAGTCTATTTCATCAGCTGTCAAGTCTGTTTGACATGCCGTAGAATATTTGCCTTTCACAAGCATAGTATCAGAACTGTTCGAGTTATATTTCGGTGTTGCTTGTTCCTGGCTGCAAAAGTACGAGTGATCATGGTTTACTGAAATTGCATCAGCACTAAAATCCACGCAAGTCTCATTGGAGTCCTCATAGAGCTTTCTGGGACAAACTTTCTTGGCTTGCGGTTGTTCATCACACTGTGCCTTCCTATCGGCAAGACGTTTCGAACATGAACTCACAGTATTAGTAGATTTCGTTGGATCAAAGATAGTCGGATAGCAGTCTGAATGTACACTATTTCTACCAGAACTTGAAATCTCGCTGTCGCTTTCCTTAAAATGCAAGGAACAGATTCGTGGATCACCCAGTGCCTTGAATTTTTTATCTGCTCGCTTACAGAAAACTTCCCACTTCTTACGCTCATTGGGTCTTGTAGGAAAGCAAAAATAACTGAGATCCGATCTTTTCTTACTCCCATTGCGGCAAAGCACAACAACACAATACTTTACCATGCTACACACGAAGATGAACAGCAATGGATGAAAAAAAAAACCGAGAATATACCCTATTTATCAATCGCACATGGCTATCCTTGCAGTGTTTGTAGTGGTGTATTTGTTTTTATTATTCGCGCCGTATTCTCCGGAGCCTCGCTTTGGTGTTGGAGTTTCGTCACCAGTCTGTCACGTTGAAATATATCAAAATTGGTCTATTGATATAGCCTTATGATTAGTTAAAAGATTTCCAAAGTTTGGAGTTATCATGACAGTTGTTAAACAGTTGAATTTGTCTAAGTCAGGTGGGTCAGTAAAAAGAACGTGAAGGTGATGATGAGCCAAAATATTTTTTTACTCTCAATAGTTTTGTTATTTTCATAAGCAGAAAGTATTACCAAATTTGCCAATAACTATTGATGTCTTTGCTGTGGGTGCTTTATTTCGCTTCTGGGGAGGATATATGAATTTCCCCCGCCATCAAATAGCAACCTAGACTGACTTAATTCCAACAGATTGCCTTTATATCGAGGTAGGTGAAATGTTACAAAATATCAATTATGAAAAGTGGAATGTTACATTTCTGCCACAGAGTTTAAAGAGAAGTTAGAAGCTGCCGGACAGGAGGAAAAGAAGCAGTCAAGAGTAACTGGTATATTTATTTTAAATATTTCAAACCATTTGCTATAGATCTATCTGAGACTGTTTAATGAAAAGGGAGGCTTAAAAGTAAAGATCAGGAGACAACATGCAGTTTTAAAAAGTTAGAGACATTAATGAATTTGAATACGAAAATCATCTTATGTGTACTGCGATTTCATGAAATGTAAGAGTTTAGAAAGCAATCCTGGCAGTAATGAACCCTACTTATGTAGTAGTGGTAATCAGAGACATGTTAAACATATCTCTGACCTTTTGGAGAGGAAATCATAGGAAAAGGAAAGGGAAACTGTCAGTGTCAATAAATATAGTGTCAAGGAAATATATGTGAGCATATTTTAAAGCATGTTTATCATCTTTCTAGTGTTTTTTGCTGTGCCTGGATAATTTACAAATTTAAACTCTTGACACACGATTTTTTCCCTGCAGCTGCTATGCAGAGGTTTAGTACTGGTAGTTGCATAATAACTTCTGAACTAGCTAGTCAGTGTGCACAAAAAGCACAACTGACTTGTGTCACATATTTAGTTAACAATTATTCACCAAAGTGGAGGTGAATATCTGCCACCTTAACAACACTGAGGTGAAATAATTGTTTTAGTATATACCAGCCAGATACCAAAAGCTTGGTTTCTTTCTTCCAATATATCAAAAAATGGTCAGAAATTAAACTCTTGACATGAGATTTTGTCTCATCAGTTGCTTAACTGAGATGAAAAGTAATTGCCACTATAAATCCTCTATCAAGTCCCCCCCTTCTTTAGAGGAATAAATTTATTAAGCCTTACCCTCTATTTGGGCCCCCCCCCCCTCCCATTCTGCAAACAAAAATTCAAAATAACACTCCATGTCTGTAAGTATGATCATAGATTTATTCAAGTACTGTAATGTTAATTTGTCATTTAAAATTGATTATGGTGATTGATTGAGTGATTTTATCATGTTGTTGAATACGGTATACAGACTTAACATCAGACTTAACTGAAGATTTTGACTCTGCCAATTTGGTAAATGAAAAAGTGTAAAATGAGAACAATTTTTGAATAAATACGGCACATCATATCCTATTGTATCCCGGTAAGTCAACATTGGGCTAAATTAATAACTACCCCCCTCTAATGAGCCACCCCCCCCAAAGTACCTGAAATACATAAGTCCCCCTGGGGGGCTTATTAGAGAAGTTACGGTATTTACTTCTCAACTAGCTAATCAGTGTGTGAAGGAAGCATTATTACACGACTCGGGCAGTCAGAGGGCCAATAACTAAAATCAACCAATCGAAATGCTCTATTGCCTGTCCAATATTCTCTAAGTATTGGACCAGGCACTGTCCCGAATGGTCCCGAATGATACCACACTTGTGTCCCTTTGAACTTCAGTCGTATAATAAATCTCTTATTAACCAAGCTTTGTCGGGACCGTACTGGAAGAATATCGGCCCTCGGTCTTTTTTGTACGGACCTCGCTGCGCTCGGTCCATACTGTCAAGACCTCGGGCCGATATTCTCCCAGTATGGCCCTCAAGCTTGGTTAATAAGATATATGTATTGACCTATGTGGTATATACTAACAATGGATATTCCCCAGGGTTTGCTTGGAACAATATGGGGTCAGGTGGTAGGCTTAGTCCAATGTCATACAAGGGTAACATACAATGTATTTGATGGATAACAAGAATCATCAGACTAGTGAAGATTTTTCCAGTGATAGAAACTAGTGACAATGAAATATATTTGTATGCGTTATGATACCTTGATATCACTCAGTTGGCAATAATTCAATATCAGTTTTTCAATGGTTGCATATGTTCTTTTGTCATCAGAATTGCCACCCGAGCCCATTGACAAAGATGAGTTAAAGAAAGTGCAGAGTGATGTTGGTAAGTGATGTGTTTTTTACAGGTCAGTTATGTAAATATAGAAGAGCAGTGACCCAATGGGCAGGGCAATGGACTCTGGGTCAAGGGGTCTGGGTTCTAGATCAATGTGTCATGTTCTTGGGGAAAATGCTTTACTCTCACAGTGCTTCTCTCCCCCCTGGAGTGTAAATGAGTACTGAGGAATTGTCAGGGAAAGCCGATGAAACTCTGGAGGGTAAATTTCCGTTGTACCAGCATCCCATCCAGGGGGAGTTGGAATACTCCTTCTTGCTTTATGCTTCATGGAAACCGAGATAAGCTATGTAAATAGCACCAGATTTTTAGGCTTTAAAAAAGTTAACACTGTAAGTATCTTTGTTTGAAAAAACTGATTTTCTGCCGTTTTGCACTTGGAGTTCATATTGATTCCTTTCCTTTACCAGCTGAACTTTTGATATCTCAAATGATGGAGGACATTGGACCCGCTCAGTCTGCCCCGGCTGCTGATCAAAAGGAGCATGGTGACGAGTTTGCAGCAGCAGCAGACTTTGATGGAAATGATCTCACAGGTGGCAACCTCAAGCTCCTGACACGCAGTTTGAAGGCACTGGCTCAGGATGGCGGAGAGAAATCTGAAGATTTGGAAGTTGCATTGGATGTACGGCCTATTCTTGTGCAAGCATCTAACTTATTGGTAAGTTCAAGAATAGTAAGTAGAGGGGACCCCTCTACTAACTATGGTTCAAGGCAATGTGTAATATATAATTCGCTCAGACGAAGGGCTAACGCTCGAAACGTCAGCTTTCGAAACTCTTTGCAGTGGCCAGTTTACATTTATCAACTCAATTGATAGAACCAAAATTACTCCCACCGACCCTGCACCACAGTTTCTTTAGAAACTTACCACTTTTTTTCAGTGTCTACCGTATGTTTAGGACAAACGGGATTGAGCAAAGCGAGTCGGCCAGAGGTCTGTTGGTACCAGGCGTCCGGTAAAACCTCTCCTCGACTTGTCTCCAATCTTCCCGCGGGCGAAGGAACGTGTGCCCTGCAGGGCTAATAATGGAGGCCTGCTTGCAAGCTAAAATCGTGTTTTTGTTTATCTGACAGGAAAGTGATGGAGAAAGAGGCAGGCATAAATTTCGTTATCTCTCACTTGCAGTTCAAGGTGTTTTAGCTGTCCGAAGAGTACGGAGATTGCAGGTGAGAAGAACGTTAGCCATAACGCTTTTTTTAAATACCCAAGAATCTCCGTTACAAGTCATCTGTTTAAAACCAAACATTGTATTCCGTCTCGCTTCCTTCGTTTTGTATTCTTTAGGGACATATGGACGCCATACTCTGCTTACAGTTCGACAAAACAAGGATTATTACCGGCTCTGCAGACCGCACAATACGGTGGGCTCAAACGGGTTCTTCAAGCATTATTAAAGTCTGGCAAAGTTTTTTTGCTTGAATAATGAAATTCATTTATTTCAGATGTATTTCAAGAGAACGTTTAAGGATAATAGTCAGATTAGGTTGCGTGTTATTTATTCTTTCCTTAAAAGTGATCTTAGTTATGATTTTCTCTCCATTTTTAGAGTATGGGATGTGAGAAGCGGGCGAGGTATTCACAAGCTAAAAGGCCACAAGGTATTATTCTCTCATCAGTTGGGAAGATACGACTGTGACTGTTGTTTTGTGACTATTATTGACTATTGGTGACTATTATGGATCGTAAGGGAAAGCTTTCTTTAACCGCAACATATCCTTGTTTCTTGGTTGGCGGCATGGACACAAGTGTTTTACAGCGCTAGATTTGAAATCAAGAGGATTCGGGTTAACACCTTCGCATTGTAACTAATTGGATTTTTTTTCCTGGTAGTTCCGATTTTAACTCCTCTGTTGCACTTTGTAAATGATCAACTGATTTGGCCTGCCATAAATGGAGACTTTGAAGACGTATTTGTAATTTTAGCATTCTTCCTCCTTGCTGCTACAGAATTCCTTTCAAATAAGTTGAGAGAATTTGGTTTTTTGTCAAAGTACATCTAACAACCTCCCGCTTATCTCCTTGTGTATTCTCATTAACAAATGATAAAGAAAGAAGCGTAAGAGTCGCACGAGGTGGTTGCCGAGAGCGACTCTTGCTTCTTGAGTGCTTAGCAAACCTCCTAAGTGCATTCATAACTCTATAGTGTACGCTTTGGTGTTTACCATTTGTTTTATATCATAGCTTTGATGCATTGTAGCAAAAGAGTTCTCTTTTATTTAACAAATCTTACGTGACCAGAAAAAACAAGTGCGCCAAAACTAGTCTTTGTATTTGCTCACGTCAGCAGCGTACACCCCTGGGCAAATGGTGGACACTGAATTGACCCATTAGAGTGCGCGCTGTTGTTCTGTAAAAGAAAAACGGCAAGGAAAACAACGCCTCGAAGCAACAGAATAGAATGTGAACCATGCGAACGACTCAAAATCCGTTTTCCGCGCCAAAACAGCACATGCGCATACGTTATTCAGCTCTGTCCCGATAACTGGCTTTTATTGAAAACCCTGCACTTTGTTATTTGGTTTTAGGGTGGAGTGCGATGTCTGCAGTTTGACGATGAAAAAATCATCAGCGGCTCGTGGGATATGACCATCATGGTTTGTGTCTTCTTGAGTTATCAATTCTTTTTTACCTATTGAGACTCCAGAAAATCTTTTTAATCAAGCCTGGGAGATCCGTTTTCTGATTTGTACCGTTGGGTGTAATAACTCTGACTCCGTGATTTGCGATAGGTGTCGTTAAATCAGCCAATAGCAACAGAGACAAATATCGAAAAAAGCTTACGAGAGGTCAATTTGGAAAAAAAGGAAAAAGACAAATAAACCAACACAAAAAAGTCAGTGCCTCAAGCGCAGGGAAGCGAGGGGGACCCATTCGCGAGATCGGTTAATTCAGTCGCCGAAGTTTTGTCCTTTTGTTTACATTTAATCCTCCGATCTTGCGGAAACCAAGCGTTAATTTTTTGGGCTCTTTTACTAACAGTTGAGTTTTATGATTTTAGGTTTGGCACATTGTTAAGTTCCACAGATTGAAAGTACTCTATGGGCATTCTGGATGCGTTTCCAGCTTGCAGTTTAATGGAAAAATCCTGTAAGTGAATAAGTGAAGTAGAACAAAAAAAATAAAACTATTGCCTTTCCTTTGCATGTTATGGAGTGAAACCAAGGCAATCAAAAGTTACCTTTAACGCTCAAACATTGCTATATTTTCCTTTCAGAGTGAGTGGGTCACATGACCGTACCCTCCGCATTTGGAGCACAGACACATGGGAATGCGAATCCGTAATTGAAGGACACGAAGGTACAAGGATTAATATCAGTTGTTTATTGGTCAGTGGCGCAGAGGTTAAGCTCTATGTGTTCGGCTAGGATGTCAGTAAGTTTGAAAGCGAGGCAAAGAAGAAATGGTCGGCGGCTAGTTTATCGTGGACGCCATGTTGTTTCGTTAGATTACGTGCATCAGTGGGAACTATTAAGTTGAAGTATCCCAGGCGTTTTACAAAGCGCGCACAAACCTTTGAAAAAATTCTGAATGTAGAATTGATTCACACATTTGAGCCTGTCACCGGTAAACTGTACATTCAATTTCACTCGAAAGTGGGAAATGGTCGTCCTAGAAATTGGTTTTGTTGCCCTTAAGATAAATTAAAGTGAAAATATTTGACCAGCATGACAGAGTAGCCTGTGGTTTTGGCCAGCTGCCAGCTCTAATTGGCAACTTTCAGTCTGTATACTTTGCTAACAGTGAATGCACTTAATCTGTGAATTCCTAGGAGCTGTTACGTGTCTTCAGCTAAATGGAGATTACCTTGTCAGCGGTTCCACTGATAGGTAAGGAAAATAAATATATCTGTGAACGATTTTTGGGGCGGTAGGGGCGGGAAATATGTAACAAACGGTAAGTGCAGGAGACCTGCAACAAACGGTAATCGCGGGAAAACTGCAATAAACGGTTAGCGTGAGAAAACCTGCAATAAGCGGTTAGTGCGGGAAACCAGCTACAGGCGGTAAGCGCTGGCAACCTGCTACAAGCGGTTAGCGCGGGAAAACTGCATCAAGCGGTTAGCGCGGGAAAACTTGCGTCTAGCGGAAACTGCAGAAAAGCTCGAATCAAGCGGAAAGGGAAAGAAAAGTTCTGTCGACCAAACTGTTGTTGTGCTTACTTTGCTCTTGATAGGGTTCTAATACATCACCAAATGCTAACCGCTATTTGAATATTACAGAAAATCATTCGTACCTGCATGGTTTTTTTAACTGAAGACTCTAATGCCGATTTTTTGTTGCGTTTTTTTCTTCACCCGCTTTGTAGGACGTTAAAATTGTGGGACATAAAGACAAGAGAGTGTCTTCATACATTGGAAGGACATAGAGACGCTGTTCTGGCCGCAACGGTAAGATCTCTCAACTCGGTAGCTCTTAGAAGTGATGAACTCGTTACTTCTTACAGCGGTTTTGGAATGAGTGTCATAAAAAGGACAACAACCAATTAGAACAAAGGAAATTATCGCGACTGGTCAATGAGAATGCAGAGTAAAAACAGGCCAACTAGCAAAAGCGCTGGAAAACGCGGGTACGCGGGTTACGAAGTTGCGATTAGTTTGAGTCCCAACATTTTGTAGAACTAAATTGCCAGTAAAATATCTAAATCTGTCTTTGTATGTTTTTCTTTTTTGTTTCTTTTTCTTTGGAAAGGTGCTTGGTAAGCTAGTGATCAGTGGGTCAGCGGACGGCATGATAATGTTCTGGAACCTGGAAACGGGAAACTGTGAAGCTGCCATTGAGGGTCACGAGGGCCCAGTCCACTCTCTGGATTACAATGGTCATCAACATTTCTTCTCATCGGGAGGGTAAGACTTCTTGAATTTTTTCCTGGATCATTTCATTTTCTTGCGAGAAAGTCTCCTGTAACTCTTCTCAGATAGCGCAAATAAAAATATTGAAGTAATGGCGCCAGATAAGGCCAAACCAATTTTTACAAGCTAGGTTTGGGGGATGTCATCATTTGAACGAAATGGATAAGTTATCCCTCTCACTTGATTTTAGTTTAGTTCGCGCGCTTGATTGTATGTAATTGTTACGATTTTAGCTAATACTAACCAAGAACGCTTCTTCTCTAATATAGAAAACTCTCGCACTTCTTTTTATGGATTGTCGATTCGCACAGCCTTTTTGAATTTGAGAAAACAGACCCGCTCTCACCGAGACTTTGAGCCAAGATCTTTCGTCATCACTTACCAATTCATGTTGGCGTTTTATTAGCTTTGTTATCAATATTGTCTCTGTTTGGATCTCAAAGTGGTTCGTTTCGTTATAGAGTTTGAGCCAGCAACACTCTTAAATATTTTTGAGGCTTCTCTTCTGCAGTTGCTTAAAGCTCACAGCACATTTGCGAGGATTATTGTTTTCCTTGAATCCTTTTAAAAATATACATGCATGATTTCCTTTACAAGATGTACATACTAGAAAAGGCTGTACCAAAAAGTCCTCCAAGATACTTATGTTGGAACTGAATAGCGCTCCGAGGTCCAAAAGGTTACAATTGAAAGTATTGTGGTTTTTGTGGGTTTTTTCTGTTTTAAATCGCAGGGATCATTTATTGAAGGAGTGGGACGTAAGTACTTGTACGTGTCTACGATCGTTACAGGGACACAAAGGGCCTGTGTTCTGTGTTAAGGTAGGATTATGCTCCTTTAATTGTGCTCTGTGTGTTGAGTACAAACCTCTTTCACTTCACTTTCAAGGGCCGCCATAACTTTGACAACTTTATTCCCAGGCTGCACCGCACAGGGTTGTCTCCTGCTCTGCTGACGGATTTGCGAGGATCTGGGACCTTGTTAGTTTGCCCGAAGGAAAGGTTGGTTACGTTTCATAACCCTCAACTTGAGGTCAGATTTTTCAAAAAATATAATTTTTTTAATGTTGTTGTTGTTGTTTTCTTTTGTTTTTAGGGTCAGAGTAAGGCAATTGCTTTTCAAGGAAACGTTATCACACCAACCAGAGTTGAAGAAAATTCTCTCTAGACTGCTTTAAAATAGATATTGGCTTTAAATTATGTCCATTTTGACGCGGTTTTGCACCAATAATTTGCTTAAGACTTTGACTATGGAAAAATTAACACGTGTTTACGTCAAGGTTATTGATTTCACAAATAGTCGTGACGCAGGTACTCTGCTTGGTTGCTGTGCAACTTTGTGGTAAACTAACAAGGAAACAAACAAAGAACGCTTGGCTGCTTCCTCGCCTTTTGAACTGTTTTAGAGTGCTTTTTCGCTGAACTGTTTTAGACTAATTCACATTAAGCGCTCGGCACACGGTTTTTTCTAAGAAAACACTGTAATTAGTTAGATAAATTACAAAAGTATGAGTGGAATTCCAGATGCTAAAAGAATTTGCACCGAAGTCTCAGCCAGGAGATAAGATAAACAATTTTGATGCCCGGGGGACGTTTACACAGGAATACACACACATGACGAAATTATCAAAATTCTTAAAATTTCAGATGTTAATAGCGAGATATTCTTTATCGGGTAAGGGGAGGAAATATGGAAATTGTTTCCATTTGTTTAGATTTTTTCTTCTCATGAACTAAGTATTATTAAAATAAGAATTATAAACATTCGAGTGAATTAAAAACATGTTGTCAATAGCAACATATCTTCATGTGTATTTTTTTGGCTAAGAAATTTCCTATTGGTAACAACTTGATATCCTACTCAGGTCATATATAACTTTTGTATTTTTTTGTAACCTTCAATCCTGTAACTTTCACAACTGAGAAAAGAGTTGGATTTTTTTTTTCTCACTAGCATCGAATGACGTGGGTAGAGTGATAAATTTGTCTATTATCTTGAGACAAATTTATCAGGTTCTAGAAAATGTGCGCGCGGGCCATTTTCTGCTCTTTCCTCCACGTGAGGTGTTTACTTTCGTCAAATGTTAAATTGAACTCTTCCATTCTTAAGTACTATATTCAGGAAACAATTGTGCATTGTGTGGACGCCATTGAAAGGAAAATTGTTCTTTGTGTGCAAATGCGTGTTCAACATTTTGTAATTGTTATAGAGTTTGAAAATGGAAAATGTCGTTAACGATTATCATAATGAATGTTTCTGGTTTGCGACGTGTTTGTCGCTGAAAACAAAATTTACCTGTGTTAAAGTTGTTAAAAATGCACTTACATATACATATGTATATATAACTAACTGCAAGTAGTAGTTTTTTTTTTTTAATCAATGTTTTATTTACAGAGGTAGTTGATTACTTACAATGATTGACTATAATAATTGGATAATTTAGATACGGTGATTGGGATCACAACAAATCAGGGGAAATTACATTTGATCGTAAATAACTGAACATTTGAAGGTGAATACCGCTGTGCAGTGCGGCGCATTGGGGAACTAAAGTATTACTAGGGGTTCATTGTTCGTGGCTTGTGGACGAGCTGGATTACATGAAAGGCGCAAGTGCCAGTTGTTCAGGAAAGGTTCATATTCTTTACACTACTTACTGGTGGGGGGGGGGAGCCTCTGCACAGAACACCAATTAAGGAGATCCGACGAAGGGGCTTGTAGGAGGGGGGGGGGTTTAAATCTTTATTACAAGTTGCTGATTCGCAAAGGAGCACAGGACATTCCGGTAAGCCCAGAAAGTGGTTAAGATGACGCGAGGTGCAATGTGAAAGGCGGCTGTTATGCGTTGGCGAATGCGGGTCTTAATTTTAGAGATGATGGTTTGAGCGGATGGCCCTTTAGATTCGAAAGTGTCGAGGTTCCGGGCGGCCCACAGCTCATTTAGGGTGACTTTTATTAGAAAGGAGGTGATGGCATTTGAATGCTCCCAAGAGGAACCTTGGGGCAGTCCTTGGCGTAATAAAATAATAGATTCGGAAAGTAAAAGAGGTTGATCATGAAACTGATTTATCAGATTTGACATCCAGTTCCACACAGGAGACACGAGGCGGCACGAGCAGAAAGCATGAGAGATCGTTTCCCGCTCGCCACAGCCCGCGCATTGATCGATCACGGCGAACTGGCGCAATGACTTGAGATAGGCCCTTGTTTTTACCACACCGTGAGTGATCCGCCACGCTATTTCGCTTTCCCAATTGGTACTCAGACCAGCACCGAAGATTTCCTGCCAGACATTTTGCCAAGGGAGTTTACAGCCCAACCGTCGCTCCCACTGTTCGATGCAAGGGAGCCGCCGGGGAGGAGGGGGTGTTAGCCTTGAGTAAAAGGTTCTCACCGTGAGGTCGGGGAGGGGATCGAAATTCACCCCCACCCGGTCGACTGTTGTCAAGGCAGCGCGGTAAATGGGGGGTTGTTCATCCCCTAGATACTTGGGAACGTCATTGGAGCGGAGAAACGCCCAACTTTTAATTCTGCGGCTCAGCGGAAAGCCGACCCAATATCGCGCAAAAAAAGACCCATTTGGCCGCGTAAGTCGCGTCACCCACCTGGGGAATCCACCGGAGTTTAAGGGCTCGAGATTTTTCCTGGGGATGTACAACGGACAAACCTCCGTTTTGCCATGATAATCGACAGACCTCACGTTTAACGGTACTGTTTTTCGACAGTACTGTTTCGGCCTTCGGGGCCTCATCAGTGCAGGGCTGATGTTAGGATGGGGGAGAACCGACAGGGTCCTCCCAAACGACCCAACATTTGTGGTATCGTCCATGCCATGTCAGAGTGCGCAAACTAGAATAAACTAGTGAGCATGCGCAATTGCATGTATTTTCTTTTTCAACTGGAATTAATATTGATGTTCGTATTAGAATGTGCCCCGGACTGTACTGCGTAACAAAGCAGCTCCCCTTAAGAACTAACAGTCTCAGCGCAGAATGCCAAGTTCTTTTCTCACAGAAAACATTGCTGTTTTATATACTGTGCAGTGTACCAAATACAGAGACCCTTTTTTATCTTGGTTTGGATGAAGAAATGAAAATTTGGATGGAGGAGGAACTAATTTTCATGAGAAAAGATTGACAGATCAAAAATTTGTCAAATTAACTGTGGCAAGAAAATGAAGTTCTTATTTCAAGTCGGCAGCTGTGTACGCTAATCGTATTTCACGCTATCAAAGAGGACTTCTCTCGCCCTTCTCTCTCCTGCACGTCTCTGAACCTCCATGTAACTGAAGGTCTCTGTGCGAAATTTTCCGTGTTCAGTGTTTGGTGGCTTGTCATGCAAAATTGCTTATGGAAACTCATTGGCTCAATGATACCCAAGGGTAGGCCGTTTCGGCCGACACACAGAACAGTTCTAACAGAATTATTTCTTTTCGCAGCATGATGTCATTGAAGGACTTCAGCCGATATTTAAAAAAATGGTAATCTAATTTTGAATGTCTAAAAAATCATTAAATTACACATCAGTTTTTTTTTAATGCCACAATAAGCACATTCGATACTCCTGTAAAAGTGAGTTCAAAATGCAGAACTGAGCTTCATTTTGTTTTTACACGTACCAAAGGTTGATGTTGTGAAATATTTTCTCATTGACATGCGATGTTATTGTTTTCCAGGATTATTGTGCGTAAATCACATGAAGTGTATTGACAATGATATAAATCTCTTAAGCTGTTGTCACTATTGTTTCAATACCACGCTAATTAATATCGAAACTGTTCTTCACAAAACAAGAGTTGTTCAGTCTTTATTTCCGTGAGTGTCTACGGTACATGACTCAACTCTGAAGGACGAAGAAGACATGAATTAGCGCGGGCTGAGCTGAGATTTAATTGAGCAGTTGAAGCAGTGTGCTCACTTCTATTGAAAGAACCCGATATTTACTAATTAACTGCAAGATTCAAGAAATCAATATACGCTGAGAACAATCGAGACCAGGCGGCGTTTAGGAGGACTTCACCAAATTTAGCACCACTAAGGTGATGCAGCTCTAGTATAGATATCTTTGACGGTGAGTAGCGGTTGAACTTCTTTAGATTTGACATTGATTTTCCTCGACTAGGGATTCATTCATTCTTATGGGAGTATTTGATAAGCAACACTCTACCCCGTTTCTAGGGTGAACGTACGTTTTGAAATTGCCAATCGCGCAGAATACTCATAATCTTAGTCTAAGATTTTTGCATGGCATGCCAAATACGAAGGCGAAATCACTTTTTCTGCCTTCAGATTTGACAAACAAGCGACCGCCAATTCTTGATGAATCGATCTACCAATCTCAGGGAAGAAAAGCTTGGAAAATGGACGAAATATCTCACTTGCGTGAAAGGTAGTTTTGATAACCTCATGCGACGAAGTCACCGTTAGCTGCGTGCGTGAGTTCGCGGCACCCAGATTCTTCATTTATAGAGTTTGGAGCTTAAATTCAAAGAAAGATCTACTTATTTAGTTTTCTTGTTTATTTGCCAGGAAGTAAAAAGGCTTGATAAAATAGCAAGAGCTTATATAGAATATTGAAAAGCGATTATTGACAAGAGGATTATTGGGGTTTACTCAAATTATCTGGTAACTGCTTATCCGTCTCGAACAAATATTGGTAATAGATCGGGCGACAGAAGGTAATTTCAACGAGACATCCGTATTTCGGTGTGCTCGCATGCCTTGCGCTTTTCCAGAAACTTAACGGAAAACACATGATAATAATTTACATACGAAGTAATAGAAAATGTTTGTGTAACTTCTCGATTTTTCTACATTTCGATTTCCCACCTGTTATCTAAATTTAGCGCTCAAGTTAGTGATGCTATAATTGATAAGGAAAAGAATCGAGCTTTTCTTTGAACGACAACTGTATATTTTATTCGTTTTCCGAATTTCGGAAGATTTTGGTTTCAATTACAACAAAATTGTGTACAACACCGCTGCACCTTGCAACGATGTTGATGACATGGAATCGGTCAACTGCTGTGGGGCGTGTAATTCAGTCGAAGAGCCGGTTGAAATGATAATAGCTGCTCAAATACCCTGCGGCTACGCAGAACAGTTATAATGGTGTGAGGGTCAGTGCGTTTTTCGTTTCATTAACCTTGTCACCAGTGTCAACTTAACATTTTAGACAGACGGTCAGTAAACGTCGAGAACATCCTGGAAGTGATTTTGAATTCAAATCAGTGGTTTCCCGCCTAAATGGCCCCTTGATGTTCGCACTTTGGTCGCTAATTTCGCTTTTTGTTTTGTTTTGTTTTTTGTTTTTTTTAAGAATAATCATCTTTTTATAAACTGTCAGTCCAGGAATCAGTGCCCTCTATAGCGCCAATAACATAAACTCGGAAAGTCATCTAGGTGATATTTTCAAACTTCGGTTTGAATAAATATTTTGAAAAATTATTACCGCAGTGGAGGTGAAAATGGCGGATATTTAATATCTACTGTGTTTCAGCGAATTATCGATATTAATAATTGCATTTGTAAACAGCAATCATGTAAACTGTGGAATTTTCTTTGAAAACAAAACTCGCTTTTTTTTTCACTGACGCTTCACCGCACTCAGACCCACTAAAGGTGAATAGCGCTTTTAAATCTCTTCTAAATCGGCCAATTAAGGAAAAGGATCTACTGATTCAGTTACTGGTTTAGCATTCCGCTTCCTTTTCGGAAATCTGACAGCTACAATGCCTTCCTCTCCCAAAGAGAATCTGTCTTCAATAGTTGAACACGGGCCAATTGTCGAAAGAAAACAGCGTGATGATTCATTTACTGTTCATTATTTTTTTGTGACAAGACATCACAATGATCCCTTGTTTGTGAGTCGAGGTGAACATGAAAAAGATGAAAGTTCTCAAGGGGAAAACTAAGAAACCCTCAGTTTTTCCTGTTACAAAATTGATTAACTTTTTCCATTTTACAAAATTGAGTCAACTTTCGAGCGGAAATTGTGAAGAATCCTTGTAAGATTCAATCAATCAAATTCGGTACATTTTGTTTATCTTCTTTCATTTTTTTCTCAAGGGACTAATTGCTATCACGAGCAGTTTAAGGATGCAAATTAGTCATAAGGTGGATCTAAATACAAAGAGTTTTTAAATCTTCATCTGTCCGATTAGGATTAGAAATGATTTATTTACGTACAAAGAGACTTGACGACAATTATTTCTTCTTTTAGGGTGTAAGACCGTTGTTTCCAACGATACGGGAACGAAAAAAAGAAGAAACTGTTCGTGAGGAAGCCGGTTTTAAAATCAATAGTGCAATGTTAGGCGCTCTCATTAATTCTACTTATAAAAACAAGACTTGTTTAAGAAGCCATTTAACTCTTCTACTGACTCTTGCCTGCTAAAGTTCATGGCTTCGTCGATCGTCATAAATGTGAGGGGCACGCTTTGTTAATTAAGAAAGGATGCTTTAGTTTTTTTCACTCACCGTTCAAAATGAGGTTGTGCTGCAAAGAGAGTACTGGAACAATTACACTGTGCTAAATATCATATTGTCATTTTTGAGACTGGCTGCTTGTTTACCTAAATTGCGTTTAATAATGCACCGTAAGAAATGCCTTAATCACGCCTCCTAACAAATGACAGTTTCTTTAAGAAACCGCGGAACATCTTGCTCTCAAAGTTTCTCAATTATTTGCTTTGTCACTTAACTTCTTAAGTACTTGCTGACACAAAGTCAAAAATTTTGGTTGTACACATATAGTCGCACTTGAAAAGTGGTGAAATTTATTAGACAGTTACGTTGCTCAAGCACGTCCAATAAGCGAGTCGGTCTCTTCAAAAGGCATTTGATGAATGGAGTTAATTTATGTTTGTTTGCGCAGTGGACTGTAATCCAATCGCAAACAGCACGTTATATACACCTTCGATCTTCTTGAGATTCGAAGCCTTAACAGAGCATTTTTGTTTTCCAACAGTTTCGTCCTGGCGTTAAATAGTACGAGGTGTTCTCCGCCTGACAGTCATGTACGAAATGTCATTCGTTGACGATGACTCCGAAGATTTCAGGATCCAGGACTTGCTGGGCGAGGGGTCTTTCGCTCAGGTCTACAAATGCGTCGAGACCAAGTCACAAACAGTGTTCGCTCTGAAAGAATTTGACCAGAAACACAAGGAATTTGATGAGAAAGCTGTAGAACAAGAGGTACAAGTATGGAGTGATGTTGTTCACGAGAACATCGTTCGACTGTACGCGTCCTTTGCCGCAGGCTCTTATATGTACTTTGTCCTGGAATACGTGGACGGGGGAAGCCTATTTAATCACATGATGCAGAGGCACAAATATAGCGAAAAAGAAGCTGCGAACATTTTGAAACAGGTAAAGTTCAGCATTTTATTTATAGAATACTGCGGTTAGCTCACTGATGTAAGCTTTCAACGTGTAAAATGCAACTCAGCTGCCATTGGTCTTCTGTTACTAATTCTGAGTTTTTCATTTGCGTTAGCAGTTCAATTTCGGCATTAATCTAGTACTGTACCACTCATTTTACATCTTGTCATGAGCAAAAAGGATTTTATTTTCGCTGAGCGTGCCAACTTCGAAGCGTGTTGCACCATCAACAAACGCGATGTTTGTAGAATACGGTTTATCAGACCTCTTGAAACAACTATGACAAAAATGTAATGAGTTTGAGGTGAAATAGACCGGACCACCTTGTTCAGTTTATAGCACTTCAATATGTGACAAGGTTCGGAAAATTCCGCGAGAAAACTTGATGCACATTTTACTCATATTTTGTTTTGTTTTTAATTCGATACTCATTCGCTAAGCTAACCTTGGATTTTTCAATTTTTTATGTGAGACATTTTACAACCTTTTTATCTCACGTATGAATTTATCTGACCGAATCGAGTCATCATTAGTTCCGTGTTATCTTGAAGATAATATCTACATTCTCAATGATACAGCTAATCAAACAGCGGATTCTGATAAAAATATGTCAGCGATACCTGTAAAATTTGCGCTTTTCGTCCGCAAATGTATTTTACTTTTAATTTGGTGAACGTGTTTACTTTTATCAAACGTCGTTTTATGTTCAATTCAGAGGATAATTATCGGATTAATTTCTGTTTTGAAGCGTTTCAGTATCAAAAAGAGATTTAGACAACGATTAAGGGTAAATTTTTTTAGATGCATAGATTGGCGAAAGTTTTAAAAAGTCCTGATTTTCGTTTTATGTTTTTGAATTCCATTCGTGTTTTTCAAACATTTTGTGGCGAAGAAAAACCAGCATAGTCTTATTTTGTTGTATAATTATGAGAATTTGTATCCGTGGAATTTATACGATGATTATTTTTTTTCCCTGCTACTTATCTGGGCACAGAGTAGAACCTTTGTCCAAGAGCGCAAAATATACCGTGACATCAATTTGACCTTGGCCACCGCGCTATAATTCAGCACAATATTCATTCAGTTGATATTTTTGGCACCTTCCATGTGATTCCAATTCTGACCTCTAACCTTTCAATCAATTTACTGCTGCTTTCCGTTGGTTGTATATACAACGAATCAATCAGTATTGCATCATTCCAAACTGTTTTGTTTGCCTCCGATGGCGCCCGCACTTTGATAAATCGTGTTAGTTTTTGTAAACAGAAGATGCATCAGAGGAGCACTAGCTGGTAACACGAATGCTTCAAAACGATCCCTTTTACAATAATCTTCGTGGCACGTGCAAACATGATGCGACTAGTGCAGGGCGAGCATACTTCGCCCGTGGTAAAATTCGAGACGAGTTGGAAGAGGTTTTTCCGGGGGTCTGGCACTAATAATCAGTGTTGGACCTTCGGGATCTCTCGCGTGTTCACGTCGCTCAAGGCCTCATACTTTCCCGCCGACGAAAGGGGCGCTCGCACCGAAGCACTGATAATAAAGACCTGCTGCAGTAAACTGTTAAGAGGAATCTTTTATATCCTTTTTTGTCTCGCCAACATCCAAGAATCTAATCCTAATCTAATCTGGTATCGCTTCGTAGGTACTTGAAGCTCTTCATTACCTTCACAAGAAACGAATCGTCCATCGAGATGTCAAACCAGATAACCTACTAGTCAAACAGGTTCCAGATACCGCTGGAAAATCTAAACAGCATCTTACAATCAAGTTATGTGACTTTGGATTTGCGTTCAAACTTCCACCAGGTGTCGAGGTCACGTGTTGTCCTCCGCGGGGCGCGCCGATGTTTTTGGCGCCAGAAACAATTCTCGACAATCCTATTGGTCGACCGGTGGATATGTGGTCCACAGGTGTACTTCTACACATCTTAGTGGCGGGCTATCCACCATTCTGGCACGACAACAGCGAGAAAATGCTACTGGCGGCGGTGCGAGGCCAGTTTAGTTTGACTACTCCAACTTGGAGCAAAATTTCCAAGTCCTGCAAAGATCTGGTCAAATCTATGCTTGCCGTGCAGACATCCCAGCGTATCACGGCTGTCGAAGCCATACGACATCCTTGGTTTTTCAACGTGTCAGAGTTGGACTCACCGCATCCGCGAAGAAAAAACAGTAGTGCGCTGTCGAAAAGTTCTCGACTGACAGAGAAGCTCAAGTGCACCATCAGCGAGATGCACTCAAGCATGAAGCTGCAGAGTTTGAGTCTCGATCCTTTGAAGGGAAAATTTTTTCCGCTCTATCACTCAGCAATGAATCTTTCCGAACTTAACAGATGATAGTAGCTGCGTTTGTCTCGCACAATCAATTTTGTTCAGCCTTGTCCGTACGGCATGCCATGGAAATCTTAACAGACTCGTTGATTACTAGTGTCGAGGTGGCGGGGCCGGGGTGTGCTCACATTTCAGACGCCAAGAAGTCTCGACAATCCTATCGCTCTACCAGCGGGATTGTGGTCAAGCAGTGTTCCCCTCTTTCTTTTTCTCGCTCTTGAGAGGATACCTCCTTCAAAAATCCCCTAAAATTTATTTTCGCTTCTCGTTTGTTTACCTGACTGAAGGAGGAACCCAAAGTTAAGTCAGATGGCCTGGTTACATATGCGCGCGCAAGGACTAATTCTTCTAAATTTTGATACGTAAAATCGAGAGTGCGAATGAAATTAAGTTATCAAAATTTTGTGCATTAAACAAAGTTTCTGGATTTCCTCTGAAATTCCCAACCATGGGATGGTCAGGTGGGACGGCATTTATAGACAATGGCGAGATAAGAAGGCACAGTGAAAGGTCTGGTCCCAGTGTTTCACGTATTTAAGTGTTCTTACGTGGTCATCATTCACTCTATAAAGATTATTTTATTCTTAGTTTCATGATCAGCAAGAGTAATTCTTGGGATGAAGTTTCAAAATATGATCAACTTCTTCCTTTTCATTATTAAAAATCCACTCCTAAATGGTTCCAGATAACCACTAAACCTAAAAGAGTGCAAACACTGATGGAAACATTACTGTGCAGTTCAAATTACAGCATAGGCATTTCCACTCACATTCCACCTTGAAGATGTAAAAATTATTCCACTAATAAGCAAACCAAACAACAAAAACACCATCTTGACTGTATCACTAAAGGGTAATTCAAAATAAAAAATTCAAATTATATGTTGTGTCACCCTTCTTCACCATTCTGACAATGACAACAAAACCAACCAGAAGACAGGTCAGTAGGCATGTCTCCTCCACATAAAAGAACACTGCTAAACCAAATGATCTAAAGAATTTTCTATGTGCAAGAAATTTCAGAGAGCAGACAACTTCATTACGTAGAGTCACTCACATGGCACCATTTTGCTCAACATCATTCAGGGCAAACCATGTCAAAATCTCAAAATGATAAAAGAGGGTCTGGTTACTAGACAATCTGGCTCTATCAACTTCGTTGATGATGTAAATTGGCCATCATAAAGAGTTTCTAAGCTCTGACAAAGGGTCAACTCTCAAAATTGTCAGCTTAAGAAACTATTTACAATGGCACATTTTACATCATCAATTCAGTTGATAAAAATGATCTAACAACAACGACAAAATTTGTATTGAATAATGAAAGTGTGGCAACTTTCTGCTCTGAAAGCACGCCTGCAAAGGCAAGTTGAGCACAATAAAAAGAGAGTTGCATTTGAAGAGTGTTAATCACCCTTGAACTTGTCTGAATGCAAGTTAGGGTAAATGCACTGGACTGTTACTCCTTCAGGCTATGAACCAAAACAAGACTACAACACCAAATACAGAAATTTTTTTTAATTTAAACCCTTCATCTATTTGCCTTCCTGTGCCTTGCTATACACGTATGTTAAGCAGCATTTTCCACAGTACTGGCGGTCAAAGTGACTGGCCATGAAAACCCCTGCACCACACGACTCATTTGGACACTCCCTTCGTAGACGAGTGATCTTTCCATTTTCATTCACCTTGTAGTACTTCAAGACAGCCAGCTTGACCTAGTAAGGTACAAACATTGTGTGGTTAGCATACAATCTAAAGTACTACAACTTAATAATAATAATAGTAATTTTTATTTATATAGTACTCATATCTTAAATTCATGGCACTTTACAACACTGTACGGGGGACTTTACCAGACTGCAAAGCAGTTTACAATCAAATAAAGGCGAATATAACAGATGCCCCCTTCCCCCAATTCCCAGTAAACAGGCCAGACCACATCACAGTAATCTCATGAAGTGGGTTTTTTAATGTCCCCTGCCCAACCAAATCAACTAATTAATAGATGCTGGAGACGGGACATCCCTATCCGAGAAGACTAGAATATCTAACCATTTCTTGATCGATGTTATAGAAAGGTAGCATATTCTTCTCAATTATTTTAAGACCCTGAGTGTTGGTCAGACCGGGGCTCGAACCCTCGACCTCCCGCACAACAGTACGGCGCTTAATCAATTGAGCTAACTGGGAGGCAGTTTGAGCTAACAGGGAGGCAGTTATAATGAATAATAATAATGCACCAAATGCAAAAGGCAATCTTGTCTAGTTCATTACACATTGCTAGAATGTTTAAGCTGAGCATTTAGATATCTTTAGGAATTTTGGACTCATTTTGACAGAAATTTCATCTTGTACATTTTTGAGATTTTATTACATATCTTAGGGTTCCCATAGGAACATGGACAGCTATATGAACGATGTTTTTCAATTTATGAACAGTTTTATTTTGTAATTAAGACATCCATAAAGCCTTTAGAATTAAATTTAGTTATTTATATATTTTTCTGACACTCTTATCAAATCATTTTTAATCAGGTTTCTCTTTTTTTGTGTGTGAGTTGGTTTGCTTGCTTTTCTTTTTGCGTAAATTATTGTGTAATTGTTGTCACAAGTTTTAGTCGATGCTGTGGCTGGTTACGGTTTGCTGCCCAGCCTAAGTTTTAATCTTTACCCTCGGCATCCAGACGTTTGTACTGCCAATTTATAATAATAGTTAAATATTTAATAATAATAATTTAATATTTATATTGCAAAAATTAACATGTGGATATGATCAAATGCACATCATTACATTTTTTGGGGCACTTTGGCTGGACTGCATCAGCAGTTTACAAACAATCGAAGGAAACTAATTTAAAGATGCCCCCTCCCCCCCCCAATTCCCAGTAACCAGGCCAGACCACATCACAGTAATCTCGTGAGTGGGTTCTTTAACGTCCCCTGCCTAACCAAATTAACTAATTAATAGATGCAGGAGACTGGACCTACAATTTATTCGTCCTTATCCAAGAAGACTAGAATGTCTATCCATTTCTTAATATTATAGAAAGGTAGCACATTCTCCTCAGTTATTTTAAGACCTCGAGTGTTGGTCTGACCGGGGCTCGAGCCCTCGACCTCTTTCTCAACAGTCCCACGCTCTAACCAATTGAGCTAACCAGGAGGCTGTAAAAAAAGAAACCATGAAACTAAAGGACTCTTGCAAGTCATCATATATTATAAATTATTCAAACAATTCAGATACAGTTCTAGTGACCAGGTAGTGAGGAATCTGAAAAAAAAACTAAGGAGTTAATTGTTCCAATTTCTCACAAAATTCTAAGGACCAGACAACAAAGGAATACAGAGTAGATAGTAAGGAGATTAAAACTTTCAGATCTTGAGACTGAAAGGTTCATTTCACACAACTCTACAAAGAGCTTTTCAGCAGATAAAGTTATTTTAAGGATGTCCCACACGTTTATCATAGCATTTTCCAACCAAAACTAATTTACTGATAGTTCACTGATTGTAATTGGTGAATGAACAGGGCTTTCCACTAACTTTTCAACTTACTAGCCAAGTGGCTAGTGGAAATAAAAAACCAATAGCCAAAACTGAATTTCTACTAGTCTGTCGCTAGTTGGCTACAATTAATGTCGAGCCCTGATAAAAAAGTCCTAATTGTTTAACCAACATTCATTTTTGTCAGATACATTAATATTAATCTTACCTTCTTCTTCTTGTGCTTGATCTTCTTGGGAGTGGTATAGTTCTTCTTCTTCCTTTTCTTGGCTCCTCCCCTCAGTCGCAACACAAGATGAAGGGTTGATTCCTTCTGGATGTTGTAGTCACTGAGGGTGCGACCATCTTCAAGCTGTTTTCCAGCAAATATTAATCTTTGCTGGTCAGGAGGGATTCCTATGGTAAATGGTGGTAAGCTTATTCCACGCACCAAACAAAAATGATAATGTACAACCAGAGATATTACTTGAAAAGTGCCCGAAAAATACCAGATGAGACTAAACTTTCAAATAATATCAAATCTTGGCACAAATAATAATCCAACTAGGGATAACCTTGAAGAAAAAAACCTAAAACTACTGCTTAGCCAACATCACCTCCCTTTACCTTCTTTGTCTTGGATCTTTGTTTTCACATTCTCTATTGAGTCACTGGGTTCAACCTACACAACACATGCAAATGTCACTCCATAAAACAATCTTGTACAATGAATCTTTAAGGTCCAGTCAGGGCTCGACACTAACGGTAGCCAATTGGCCACAGACTAGTAGAAATTCCGTTTTGGCTAGTAGTTCTTGTTTTCTGGCAAGTTTGGCTTGTAAACAAGCTGAAATTGTCGTAACATTTTAAGTTGTCACTTGCCACTTGGCTAGTACATTGGAAAGTTAGTGTGAAGCCCTGCCAGTGACAAAATTACAGCTACTAGCCCCTATTTCAGGAAATACACTTTTGCATTGTGCATGGAAACCACACTCTTAAGTAGCCAGTTTTAATAAGTAACAGGCATCAGGAATATTCATCATTTCTTCATTCTTAAGGAAATCTGGTTGTGAAGGTAACTTAAGAAAAATAATAATAATAATAATTTACTGACTTCTAAGGAGCAAATTCTATGTAAATATATTCAAATACACCAAAATAATAAATCAAAGATTTTAAATAAACAAAGTGCATGAAAATCCCCTCTGGCAGGAGGTAGACCAGTAGGCTATTTACAGAGCGCAGCCGAAGAATTGAACGTGGGGCAACCTGGAACAAATCCAGTGAGTAGAGGGTAAAGGACTCGAACCTGGGCCACCTGATTACAAATCCAGCACCCTAACCACTCCACCACCCCGCCTCCTCAAAAACAAAACAAAATAAATTGAGCAGCAAGTTTACTGACTATCTCCCTGGACTTGATCCACAGGCCAACATAATCATCAGATCATCTTCATTCCATGTTTCACTTTGGTTAAATCTTGTGTTACCATACACAAATTTCAAAATAACACCTTACCACTTAAGGCCACCTTAATGGTGGCCTTTAATTAATGAACACTATAATTATTTCTTCTGTTAATTACTATTGTGATCCACTAAGAAATAGCTTTTTAATCATAGTTTGGTAGTCTCTCAATACATTTTGACAAGCTTTTAAGAGTCTAGTGTAAGTTTTATTTACTAAATGAGTTTGTATGAAATAGTTTTAATGCTTAGCGAGGAGATATTTAAAATTTTCCATGATTCATCTTATTTCTTCTAAAAGCCAAGACACTTCAGGGGTATTTGAAAACAACAATCAACTTGTTCTTCCCATCACAGTCAATTGTATCAAGGAAACCAAAAAAGAACATCCAAACCAATTGGAACATTCAAGTTACTTTTTCCACATAATGATACAAAAACGGAAAAAAACAGTTCATGAAATATATTCACATAAAACATACGCTTGCTTGCTTGCACGTGTCATAAACATATCTTCACGAACCTCAAGTGTGATGGTCTTGCCAGTCAGAGTTTTCACGAAAATCTGCATGGCTCCGCTTGAAAATTTTCTAAGGGATGGAAGAGCTATTAAAGAGTTGCTCTATCGAAAATAATTCGAAAAATTATCCGTAGAAGACAAGGAAAAAGTTAGAATTCTCAGTAAAATTCTTACCTCTCACCAAGATGGCGGAGAACCACGAGAAAAGAGGATGTTTAGGGGTGGTCTGCGCTCTATATCAGGGGGTTCGGACCGCTGATCGAAACGAACGCTGTTGAATATCGTCCCCATGACTTTAAGAGGTCTTGATTCAAGATGGCGGCGAGAACGGACTCAAACACACACCGAAGAAACCTAGTTTAGAAAGAGGTATTTCCTTTTGTATAAGGACCATCAACTTCTCGAAGGAAACGCAATGTTTTAAGGGGTATCCAGCAGGAGAGACTTTTAGACGTGGTGCGCTAATCTGATAGGTCCTTAGTATCATGATTTCCAGAAGTCATATTTTGAGCGATGTAACGCATTTTGCTCGAGGCATTTTTCTGTTTTAGATGATTAATCTTTCTGAGTAAAAGATGAATGACTGTAGTCAAGGGATCATTAAATGGTTTGTCATGGGGCAGCAAAGAAGAAAACCAAACCAGCAGCAAGTCAGTTCTTATTTAATTTAAATTAATTCTTGGTATAGCTCACGCTTTGCTTTTTTTTGACGGCAGGGGGTGGGGGGGGGGGGGGGGGAGAGGTAGGGGGGAATTGCTTTTTATTTTTTCACCAGTGTACGATGAATTTCACCCCTTCCCCCTAATTCATTGATTGATGTACTGACAAAGTTTATGACAAAAATAAAAAAAATTTAATAAAACATTTTTTAGTGACTGAGTATTAGGCCAGGACGAGTATACTGGGGACAAAGCTTTTCTTATTGATTTTGAAGATAATATAAAAAAGCTGCAGGCAGAGATGCTTATAGGACATTTCTGAAAAATTTTTTGAAACTTTTGAAAATATAGCCAAATATAAAAAAATTTGCAAAGAATTTCATTATGATTAAATAATGTCAAGTTTGTTGTTGCGATCAAAATGTTTTTTGTGATCATCTTAGGTGATAATGCAAAGATTTTTTCAACCATGTCCGTAAACGAACGCCCCATGATATTTCAGTAGCCAATCAAATCAAGACGTAAACCGTAAATAATCAATCAGAAGTCGATGCGAAATGTAAGCGAAGTACGCAAGGCGCGAAAAACTCACGATGAGAACAATCAGAGGCTCAATGAAATGAAACCCAAAATTTCTTCATATCCTGTCCAAATTAAACCTGAATTTTACTCAATTTCGGTTTACATTTAATGCCTGGAATTAAATCGCCTTACAAGTGCCGTTATTTTTCTTTACCAAGCTTCAAAAACGGCTTCTACAAAGACTAGTCCAGGTTTTTATTAAGAGATCAACCCCAAATATCGATTCTCTCTTTCTGTCACAGCTTCAGCCTTTGAACTTTGGTTTCTTCATGGGTAAACATTAAAGTCTTTCACGCTAGGATCCGCAACGGTGGTAAACTGAGAAAATTAAACAGAGAAATGAAACCATGAATAACAATATGCAGTGCTTGTGTGGTCACCACGCCCAACGCAAGAGAAGAAAACACCCGATTCGCCTTTAATCTACCGCTTATAAGCGAATCTAATTATACCAAATTACCGCATACATGCTGATAAAGTAGGACCTATTTACCTACCGAGAACAAAACAAAGGCCAAAACAAAACAAAACAAAGGAAATGATTTCAGAATGTCTTCGGTATCGCAGTCGGACTTGACATGTGGCAAGGTTCAAGCGAAAGAGGAAAATTCATCGCTTTTACATCTGGTAAAAAGAGATCATGGATAAAATTCCACGCGTGAAGATTACTGAAGAACAGAAAAACATTCTGAAATCATTTCCTTTGTTTTGTTTTCCTTTGTTTTGTTTTGTTTTGGCCTGTTTTGTTCTCGGTAATCTAATCTCGGTAGGTAAATCGGTCCTACTTTATCAGCATGTATGCGGTAATTTGGTATAATTAGATTCGCTTATAAGCGGTAGATTAAAGGCGAATCGGGTGAAGAAAACATGCATGCAGTCGTGTCTTTATCACCTGTTGTGTAAACTGGTCAACACAAGCCATTCTGATTCGCTCACTGGTGGCAGGACTGTCCAGTCTGAAGATCCCTTCGATACCCGATTCACGTCTTAAAAGGAAAAAAAAGAAACGAAATTAATTTTTCCTTTATCTTCATCTGTACCTCGGCCAGGACGTCATCGTACTTGCGCGCGCAACTTATGTCCTAACGGTCAACCAATTTCCGTGTGATTATTGAACCTAGAGCCATGAGGATTGATCGTCAAATTTTTTAGACGATATTGCCACGAAAAGGCCGTCATTTATCAAAATACCTGTCTCAGCCTAGGCACTCAGAACTCTTACACATTTATAAACGTTAGGCTTCGGTTCACTGTGGTAAACAAAATGTGGAACATTGGCCTCACCTGGCGTCGGTGATGGCCTCTTTAATGGCGAAGAATACAGAAGCAGCAAGAAACAAAGAGGGTTCTCCAACGCCCTAAAATTAAATAAGAGACTCTATTGGTTAATAATTTGGCTTAATATGTGATTTCTTCCAGTTACAATAATCTTGCATCTGTTCGACAGATTCAGTGACAAGACAAACAAGCAAACAAATAAAAAAATTGAGCGAAGGGCATGAACAATCAAATGATGTAAATCAGTCAGTTTGTGAAGCGCTCGTTTATTGGTCAGTCAGCCGGTTGGTTGCATGGTCAATCAGACGGTCAGTCAGGCAGACAGACAGATAATCAGTCAGTAAACAAGTCTGTTAGTCAATAAGTCAGTGAGTCAGCCTTATGAGTGAGTCAGTAAGCCACTCACCATCAATCATTCATCAAAATATAGAGTACCCATAAAATAGAGTCTCGTGGTGCGTAAAATACCTTTGAAGAATAGATGGCTTTATCGTTTGGAGCTTTCCGAAGAAGATGGACATTGAACTCCACTGGTATGTCTGCGAATCCAGGAATCTTGTACGTCCCAGGCCCTGTCGTCCATAAGGCGCCATTCTGAGAGCATCGCACTTCCTCTAATGTAAGCATGCCGAGTCCTTGAACAAAAGCGCCTTCGATCTGAGATCATAACAAAAACATTTATCACGGGGGGGAAAAGCATGTTCATATGAAATATATTTATAGAAACAACATTCAAAGCAAAGAATGATGTGATATGGTTACTGACCTGGCCGATGTCGATAGCCGGGTTAAGACTGGTACCAACATCCATCACAATGTCTGTGCGAAGAACCTGCTCACACAAATTCACCCGTAAAAAAAAACTTTTGAAAATATAACTTGCGCATTTCTTTTTAGCACAAAAATTGTGATAGAACAAAAACAATTTATATCGTTTTTTGACAGGTACGTTTAGTTTGTACTCTAGAGGATTGAAACATGTTTGATTATACGAAGTGTGGAATTTGGCGTCCCTTTTAACTTTTAAGTTACGACCTTGTCCGCTACCCAGATATTCTAAGGCCACCAAATTGGGTAAAAGATCTGGGTACACGTTCGCGTATGAGGTGCTTGGTTACATTATATTACATAGTTTGTTAAAACTTCCGATAGCGATGCGAGGAGACGTCACTTACTTGATGATCTCCTGTCAGACAATCGATTTCCACTTCAGAACAGGCTGCGCCATACGCGTAATAATTGTACAAACGTCCCGAATTAGTGTTCCAATCGTAATTAAGGTCAGGCACTCTGTATAAGATTAAAAAATGACTTCGAATCAACAATAGCACAAACTTGCACTGAATCGGCTTGACTTGAAAATCGTCCTTTAGTTGAAATAGAAATGCGCTTTTTACGAAAAAAAGCAGGATAAAAAAGTCTTAAGTGGGAGGGGTAGGGCGGAGGTGAAAGGAAAAGGCGAAAGGGACTGGTCCCCAACAAAAATTTATGGATGGAGGAAGCACAATGGGGAAATTATAATTGAAATAACTCAGACTGTAATCATTATCCTTACTTGTAAAATCCATTTGCAGAGAGGTTCACGCGGTCAAAGTAGGCCGCTTTTACCCAGTCCTCCCACTTTCCCTTGGGATCCTCCATCTGATATGGCTTAAGTCTGTTCAGTATTTTGTCGCAAGCATTCTGCAAACAATATCAGTAAGCGTATTGATGCTTTGTCCTTCATAGTATTTATTAATTTTTTTCCGCTTGTCGATAAGTTGTAAGACCCTTTCTTTGGCGGGAAAACCATGGACCTCTTGAGTGCGTCTGCCGCATTCCATTCTCCCCCACCCTCAACCTTACACTCTCCTTGTCGAAAGTTTCTGGAGAGTTGTACAAAGACTGTGCGTTTACGGCGGGAAGAAGACTAGAAAAAGAAAAGCTAGATGCATAATGCACAATTGAGAAAATTGTTGAATGAGTCTTGAGCCGGGAGGCGGGATTCCGTTCACGATTGGTTTTGCTTAACTACGCTCAAATTTGGTCCAGGAAATTCATGCTACTCTCTCAGCTGACGAAACCGAGAAAAAGAAAATGTGACTCCATTGCTCGCGTTTTCCTTCACTCCAAGCAGCGTGCTTGTCGTTACTTTGAGTTTTCATCAGTTCCTTGAGCTATTCATTTCTGCTGTTTTTGGCCATTTCGAGTTCTTTAGTTTTGATTATAAATGTACAAATCTAATAAAAAAAGGCGCTCTCGCGCGAAAAAGATATTAGCTATACTCTTACTTTAACTGCCATGCCGTTGAGATCAGAGGAGGCAGAACCTGCTGTCTGGGTAGAATTAGGAACTGTGTTTGTGCTTGTTTCACTTATTATGATCTTGGATACAGGAATACTTAAACATCTGGCCGCTACCTACAAAAAAATAACCAAGGCAAGTTGTAACTCGAGCTCATGACGTTATATCTTGTATAGTTGTCACTGTACTCGTCGTTTCAACGACTTGACGTCATAAGCACTCTGCGCACTCTATCCCAGCCCTCCCGCCGAATACGATATGATTCACTAACCAGTGACGGTAGTAGTTTTGAAATAAATTTAAAGTATTGAATACATCATAAGAAAGGTTAATCAATGTTTTTTTAAACGTGTAAGAGACTAACTTTGAAGAGTGGGTAGAAAGTACTTCCCTAAGATTAAGGCTGCGGCTGCCTTCTACAATAGCTTATTTTTGCAAAAAAAAAAAAAAAAAAAGCAACACAACAATAAGTTTCCAAAGGAAGCGGGAGATGATTGCTTTCCACAAGAAAGGACGCTCACGCTTTTTACTCGTCACCAGTCCTCCAGTGGAGTGTTTCATGAAGGGCCTCATAAAGAGGCTGAGAACCGCAGCGTAAGAATAATTTGTTTAAGACAATGGGCGCGATCTCTCAGCCATTCGATATTGTTCGCGCTTGAACATCGTTGTCGACCATTTACTAAGTCAACGCCTAAACCATTTAAATCAGTCTTTCTCTACGGCTTGAAAAAAAGCACAAGCCAAAAATGTTTGCAGGAACAGCTCACCAGGCTGACAAACATCTCACCTGCACCATTTTTGTGTGCAGTCCTTGGCCCATTTCTGTTCCGCCATGAGTTAAAAGAACTGATCCATCTGTATAAACATGCACCAGAGCTCCAGCCTGAAAAGGAAAAAAAAATGTCATACTGTTGATACAAGGCAATAAACTCAGGAAAAGTTTTAAAAGCTTTTTATACAGATTCCAAACCTGATTTTTGGCGCGTAAAGTAACTCCTATGCCAAGCATAGTGGGTATCGGCGAAATTCCACGTTTCCTCCATCGATTTTCCCTTTAAGTAGAAAAATTTTGTTTAAAAAGGAAATAACTAGTTTTGATTTTTAGGAATGAAAAGAATATGATGAGTGAAGAAATGATGGGTGATGAAAACTAATTTCAGACGTTACCTGTTAAAGGAATGGACAAGCTTTCTACGTTTCTCGTATTCGCATTTCTCTACCAGTTCATTCCAAACTCGCTGAAGCTGGCAATTCGTGAGTTTTTGGTTAACGTGAGTTAGATCTCCTTCTGCGTAAAAATTTAGCTCCCGCACCTGTTTGTGAAACGAAAGTTGGTTCGTTGTCATTTTGTGATTTTCTCACATCCCCGAAGTATTCAAGATTTGATCAAAACTGAACATGTGAGCCTCACGGAAAGCAAAACGTTTTAGTCTTTGTTGGTTCTGACAAGTCGTATATCGTTATATTGATAAGTTCTTTTGCTTCCAATCGGTAGGTCTTTAATTGTCTCAAGTAAAGATCATTTCTTTTCTTAAATCAGTTCATCAGCAAGTTAAAATGAAACTTATTACATCAAAATCGCTAAATCGTTATCTATCTGTTTGACCGAAAAATGGGGATTGAGGTAGGTGAGAAATTCCACAAAACAATAAATCCTGATCAGACAGTTTCTCACTTTTTCGTTCTTTATTCGAGTGTACGATTAGTCTAAGTAGCCTTCTTGACCCAGTCGTATAAAGGACGGATAACGCTATCCAAAGGATAAATCACTATCCGGCGAGTGAGTGATAACAAAACGTATATCGTTATCCACGGGATAGAGTTTTATCCCGTGGATAGCGCTATCCAACACTAGAACAACCGGGGCCAGATGTAAGAACGTTAGAATACCGTGACACAACCAACCTGTCTTTGCGAAATGCCACAGATGGAGGCAATGTCGGAGATCAATGACTCACAAAATAACATACTCTGCAAATTAAATCGTTAGCCATCAGAACTGTTTATTAATGTACTCCAAAAATAATTTATTTACATTTTTTTTTGTCGGTGGGTAACTGAATTAAAAAAGCGACGTCAGTGGCGATTGATGTCTCTTGACGTTTGCAGTTTGTATAACGGGACTTTACCAATCTTGAACCATATTCAATAAATTTTAAGGAGAATAGAGCGCCTTTGGGCGCAAAACCAAAACTAATGTAAACTGTCGTAAAACCAAAACTAATGTAATCACAACAGCCAATCAGAAAAAAGGAAAAAACCTTTTTTAGATCCAATGAGAAATCAAAGTAAAAACAACCAAACTGCCAAAAGCGCGGCAAAACGCGGCTGACCAAGTCGTGACGGTTTTTTTAGTTTTGCATTTGATTGGTTTAAAGAGTGGCGCGAGTTTTCTAGACCAATCAAAACTAATGTAGTCTCGGATCACTTTCGACACTTGGTTGAAAACTGCTTCAAATGGTCGCTCAGATTACTAGGTCTACCTCAAGACATTTTAAAGTTTGTTTTGTTTTGCAATAACTTACCTGTGGAACACCAAATCCCCTGAACCCTGTGGCTGATGCGATGTTTGTTTTACACAGGCGGCCAACTCCACGAATGTTTGGAATGAGGTAACAGTTTGCCATATGGAACATGGATCTTTCCATCACCTGGCAAAGTGGATTTGAATAGTAGGCAAAGTAAAAACAAGTCTTAAAATGATAAAAAAGTCGTTAAATAAACTGTGTGCCCACCTATCTTTACGTTGTAGAGTCCAAAAAAAAAAGTTCTACCTTATTAGAAACATCCAACGTGTTTCCAGCATTGCTGTACAAATTGATGTCATACGCCTTTATCTTTCCATCGAATGTAAAACCCACCTAAAACCGTGACAGGAAAAGGGCAATATAAAATATTCGAGCAAGCTTTAAATTCTCCTTTTTCAGTCGAAAATTAGTTAAAAATAATTCATGCTCAAAACATATTCTTCTTGACAATGGTCTATTGTAGGGTATAAATGTATGGGAAATGGGAACGAACTGTTGAAACGATTTGCTAGCACCTATATTCATGCGTCTTTGCAAGAAAGTTTTTACCTATGCAATCTAACACACATATTTTTATAATAGCTACCTTGTACTTTGCTAAGAAAGGATGCCGCATTCCAGTGCTCTTCATGTCTTCATCTCGATCAAGCATGCACCTTACAGGTCTACCGGTTCTTTAAAAAAAGATAAAAATAAATTAAGGGCTCTTCCTCAAACTAGGATAAATTCTTAGACACTCTTTCTCGAGTTTACCCCGTCAGAGTTTAAAAATATATATATTTAGCATAAATACGAACGTATTTTGATCAACGTACTGTTAAGGAACCTAAATCTGAAACACTACTACGCTTAGCCGAACTAGTGCTCACACTCAATTGTTTTTCATTCGGGGACAACTTTTTCAAACAAACCAATGGTGTAGCCATGGGTACCAAAATGGGACCTAGCAAGTCCATTCTTTTTGTAGGTTTTGTCGAACACCAATTTTTCAGCCAATACAACGGCTCCAAACCTGAACTCTACGATCGCTACATCGACGACTGTATCGGCGCCACCTCTTCTACCAGAGAGGGGAGCTGACTCAACTCATAACCGCAGTCAATTCTTTTCACCCGGCTCTGAAATATACCTGGGAAATTTCTGACAATTCTTTTTCCTTTTTAGACATCAAAGTTTCAATTGAAGGCAACGCTTTATGCACTAGTGTGTATTACAAACCTACAGACTCGCATAATTACTTGTTGTATTCGTCTTCGCATTCATCCCACGTTAAGAATTCCATTCCTTTTTCTCAGTTTCTAAGACTCCGTCGTTTATGTAGTGATGACTCTGATTTCCACCACAAATCAGAGTCAATGTGCCAGTTTTTCAATAAACGTGGTTACCCTGATTCTGTCGTTCAAGCGGGTTACCACCGCGCCCAACTTATTGATCGACATTCAGCACTACAAACGTCGCATAAGGAAGATTCCGACCGCATTCCATTCACTCTCACGTTTTACCCTCACAACCACTCAGTTAAATCCATCATTCTTAAAAACTTTAAATTACTTCAAAACGATCCAGAGACAAGCACTATCTTTTCGCAGCCTCCGCTCGTTTCATTCAAACGCGACAAAAACATCAGCAATTTTTTGGTCAGAAGTTCTTTTCAGACTAATGACCAACCAGGCACTTTTAAATGCGCCCGTGCACGATGCAAAACGTGTCCTTTCATTCACAACACTGATAAAATATCGGGACCTAAACGATCCATTAAGATCACCGATCACTTCACGTGCACCTCCGCCAATGCAATCTATTGCATAACTTGCACTTATTGCAAAAAGATATACATCGGCGAAACAGGCAGAAGTCTAGGTGACCAATTCCGAGAACACCTTCGAGACGTGGAAAAGAATGACAAGGACACATCGAAACCAGTCGCTAGACATTTTAATTTACCTAATCATTCTAAGCAACATATGGCAATCTGCGGTCTTTCCTTACACTTAGGTAGCACGGAAAGCCCTAAAACTCTTGAACAAAAGCTCATCTTTCAAACCGGCAGTCTAAATCCCACAGATATCACGAACGCTTTTCATTCCACTGATTTATTCGTGTTTTTCTCGTTGCCATGTTCCCACCAATAACGTAGCTCCATTTTCTGCCTTTAAAAGCACACACAACCCACAATTCCTCTATTCGCTCCGACGAAGGGCTAACGCTCGAAACGTCAGCTTTTGTAATCGTTACGGTGGCCAATTTACCATTTCAACTTTGTTGATATATCCAAATTATTTCGTTACTCCCACCGACGCAGCCCCAAACAGTTTCTTTCGAAACTATCAGCCTTTATTCAATGTAATCTATTGCATAACTTGCACTTATTGCAAAAAGATTTACATCGGCGAAACATGCAGAAGACTAGGTGACCGATTCCGAGAACACCTTCGCGACGTGGAGAGGAATGACAAGGACACATCGAAACCAGTCGCTAGACATTTTAATTTACCTAATCATTCTAAGCAACATATGGCAATCTGCGGTCTTTCCTTACACTTAGGTAGCACGGAAAGCCCTAAAACTCTTGAACAAAAGCTCATCTTTCAAACCGGCAGTCTAAATCCCACAGGTATCAACGAACGCTTTTCATTCCACTAATTTATTCGAGTTTTTCTCGTTGCCATGTTCCCACCAATCACGTAGCTCCTTTTTCTGCCTTTAAAAGCAAACGCAACCCACAATTCCACTATTCGCTCCGACAAAGGGCTAACGCTCGAAACGTCAGCTTTTATAATCGTAACGGTGGCCAATTTACCATTTCAACTTTGTTGATATATTCGAATTATAAATACGAACGGTTTTGGTGACTTTCCTCAAATCTTTGAATCGATAATAATTGTGGTATTTATCAATTAACTTCCAGCAGAGTAAACGACAGTTTAAATCCTAGTGTGCAAGGAAAGAAAAGCAACGGCTATATTCGTAATCACCTACCTTGCAGCAGCTACTGCGACTGCGTTTGTCAGGAAACAATTCCGTGAATCTTTGCCACCAAAGCCACCGCCTATGGAAGCAAAAGCATCGTCAAGCACAAAAATATCTCCAGACTTCAGAGAGTCTAACCTCGTTCCCAGGGTCTCTCATCGTCCCGCCCCCGTGAGCACGAGAGGAGCGGGAAGATGAGAGACCCTGGGAACGAGGTCGCAGAGAGTCCCGTTCGCTGCTCCCAAAGTGTTGCTTCGCACCTCAATTGGCGTCGGTGGCCAATAGTATTCTGGAGGGGAGGCATGGGTTCGAATCCCGTCAAAAACTAGTTTTTTTGTTTAGGCTTCTTATTTGCGAAAGCTTAAATTACAGCTCACCTCACCTGATTTTCAGACGAAGGTAACTTTATTTGGCCGTTTTCTATTTATTTGTTGCACTTGCCAATCAAATGGTAGGCCGTTTCGTAGCTAGGGGTCTATATTGAACAATTTTCTGTTCGCAAAACTAACTCTCAACGAATAGACAGATCAGACATGGTTTGATGCTACTCTAGTTTAATGAATGAATGTAACCGGGAAATTACAACTCGTAGACCCAACGTTTCGACACTCCTGTCGAATGCCTTTGTCAGGGGTGATGTAATCTTTGCAACAAGAGGTTCTTTGATATGCACACTAATTAGCAGCCCTTTTTCCTGACGAGGTGCAAATAGGGAGATAGACAGATATTTCGCTATGAACGACTTAGCAATTTCAGGAATAAAAGAGAAACTTACCAAGTCGTTTTGTTCGTACAACAACCCTGTTATGCGGAACTCCGAGAGCTCTTGCAGCAAGTTTCTATAAATACAAAAAGAGCAAAAAGTTACATAGATATTTATAGGTATAGAATCCCAGGTTTAGAATAGAAATGTCATGTGATTTCCTCAGGGATGATCTATGCCAGGCGCTGTAGAAACATACTAGACTCATTTCACAGAGAGTGTCATCTGGAACCAACTAGCTATTTGATAATACATCAACATGCTCAGCTATTTTTCCCATATGAATTTTATTGCCAGACTTGTGCAAATTGATGTACAGGAGAGATTTAGAAAGAGTGAGTTTCCCTTTAACATACCTGTGTCAATGTAGGATTTTGAGTAGAAACAAATAGTTCCATCTCGCCATCTTCTCCCTTTGGAACAGCGATCGTAACTTGTGTCTCGAGATAGAAGTGTTCCTAGGAAAAAATCATCTGTCTCTGAAGAGGTTGGGTATAGTTAGACGCATCTTAGGCTTTGAAGTCTTAGTTTAAGTCTAAATCCTAAACTCTCAAATAACACACCTGTCCTCCAAATCTCATCTCTCCCTCTAACAGATGTTGAGATTCAGCAAATCCAGTTTCCAGATCTCCTTTCTCAACGCTCAGCTGGCAATCGTAGAATGAATCTGCGGCTATAGCTTCCTGTACAACATCGAGTCAATGATTAATGACTTATTTTAAGTATTAGCGCGCGAAGGGCTTGTTAGTTTTGCGATGATATGACCTGGAAGTGGTCATATTAGTACTTAGTCCATTGTGATCGCCCAGACGAAGGAAATAGAGAAGTCCTGGTAGAGTCACTCTGGGATCTCAATGTTGTCAAATATCAAATCAAATAAACACATCTCCAGGAAGGTGTGATAAGAGTGATAATATATGAAAGAAGAGTAATGACAGTTGTGGTCACGCTTCAAACCGCGCTTGCTTGTGATGCTGCTGTGATCAGATAGTGATTCAAGTCGAGATTCATCACTTTACGTTAACATGAACCTGTTTCTAAGATGGCTAATTCCAAAAGTAATTTCAAACGCTTCCACAAGTAAAACATCACCAAAAATAGATACAGAAATAATAAACAATTATTGGATGAGGTTCTTGTGACATCCGGAGTAATCAAGGTCGAGACTAGTGAATAATCTGTAGGTTGCGCTGTTTCCCAGAATTAACTGTAGGCGTTTTAGCCAATGAGAAGACAGATGGTGATTACAATGTATAATAACGGCAGTAATTAGCACCTCAAAGTTCAATTCAAAACCGGGAAGCGTAAAGTTTAATTTTTTTTTTTTTTTTTTTTTTGGGCTTCAGGAACGTTGTCTCAGCAGTTCAACTAATTTGGAAATTGAACACAAAAATATAAAATACAAAAATAAAAAATAAAAAAATAGAAATACAACTTCCCAGCAATGTTGAAGTTAGCGCCCACCTCAATGGTCAGTATTTTTGGCAAGTCTTCGTATGTTACTTTCACCATCTTAGCTGCTCTTTGGGCCTGGGCCTGAGTTTCAGCAGCTATTGCCCCTATGACTTGACCGACGCAAGACACCTGAGACACACAACCATACATCATTGAATATTTATATTCCATTTTACGTTTCAAATCATTAGCAAGATACACGCCTTCTCTGTTGCAAAAATCTCCTCGTCATCTGCAGCATATCCGGTCACGTTATCTCCAGGGACGTCTTCTGCGCTGATGTACCCTTTCACCCCTGGGAGACTTAACGCCTCTCCTGGGTCCACAGAACTAAAAAAGAATATAGATCAATGTCAGCAGTGGGGGATCGAGGGGAGGGACACGCCCCCACCTTATTCTGGGTAAAAAATAAACGCAGAGGCAAGGAAAGCCGGCAGGTGAACACACATAAACAGAAACGCTTCCTTCCCCCCTTAGCTCAAGGTCTGAATCCGCCACTGGCCGGTATCTGAACAACTGTGCACCTACCCCTCTCCTAACCCAACATTGAACCTAACGGGGGGGAGGGGCAGGTGTTCAGTTGCTCAGGTACGACATTGATCTTGAAGGAAGTAAAGAGGGGGGTCCTTTTGACATGCAACCTCCAACTTTGTCATGAAAAAAAAGCGATCTATAACAAACCATAATAGTACAACCTGGTAATCCCCTACCCCCTACCCCCTTGCCGGTAAACGCAAGTGTGAGATAATTCTACTTTAAAATCCTACTTACTCAGGGTTGCCTAATATCGCTTTGTTTATTTCTCATGCTTAACGAAATTTAATTTCATGTAGACTCAAAAAGATGCTGTCAACGGACGTGACAGTGTGCAACTAGGAAGAAATTCTGAAATACTTACACAATATTGGCATGTGCATGAGTACTCCAAACAATGCCCAAGTACAGTTCTCCTGTGAAAAGGCGAAAAAGCAGCACATCAAAACAGATGACATACTTTCTTACTCGGAAACGTTCGATGACGCACTTCTAAATTAACCGAAAAATGGTAGAATCAAGGCTATGCCGAAAGTTTTTGGTAAAAAGGAAAGATCGTATTTTGTGAATCTTTCACACCGCAAAAGTTACTAACATTGTTGAAGTAGCCCCTGACTGAAGTAAATTCCACCCATAGATACGTTAAATTAATTTTTAAAAGGTTGATAAAGAAAAGTAAAAAGAAAAAAAATCACTAAGGCATTATCAACGATCGTTTCCTAGTGTTTATAAATGTTCAGTCATTCTGCTCAGTGGAATTGAAAACTCAGTATACTGTGTTCTATAGCCTGTTGACAATGCGCTACGAATACTGATCGAGGTACAGGGATACCAAGTTTATCTTATATGATCACAAGGTTGATATAACTATACCTGCATATTTGGGAATGTCATCGCAGTAAATTGCCTCTCCTGTGGCATGTTTGGCAGCTGCCAAGTGAGGCACAGGCCTGCCAACCATATCCTCCTCGAATTGATCATCGGGCACCTCCTGAATCAACAAAAAACAGATAGGAGTAAATAGCCTATGCTAAGTAAGTGGAAGAGGCTCGTACTCAGATGGGTGATTGTGGAAACTGCAACTGCACTCACAACAACAACGACAACAACAACTTTTATTTCAGCACGATGGTGATTAAAGCGTTGCCGCTTATGGGGTCGTGCATTTAAACTAAAACCTAGGATAAAATTATATTAAAATAAAAAATTATTAAAAAAATTATTAAAAAAATTATTAAAAAGTTATTAAATCGTCTTAATAATATAAAAAATCATTATCATTATTGTGAGGCATTTTTTGCGGAGATTCCGCCTGAAAGTCTAAGTTGCGTAATTTATCGGATTTAGAGGCCTTTCTTATATAGTCCTTGACATTGGATGTCTTTGCGAGATCCAGGGTGAGGAGATTCCACACAATAGAAGCTCTAAATGCTATTGAATTTTTCATAAAATAAGTGTTAAAGCGTGGCACTATTACCGTGTTCATAGTACGTAAAAGATGGATAGAGGAAGTTGTTTCGTTTAGTAAATAGGCGTTGCCTTTGATGACAGATATAATTTAATTAACACAACTCGTGATTGACATTAATTCCTCACAATGATTTAAAGTGTTAGCTTGTCGTGATTTAAACTAGTTTTTCAGAAGAATCAGTAAGAGAGAGAAGTCGATTTTTGTATCTGTTCACTTACCCGAATCTGCTAACCTGAAGTGAGAAACCTGTTTTTACGACCCGCCACAGAAGTAAGTTTCCAGTCATGTTTTCTTGAATTTTGCCATGAGATTAAGACTAAATTTACGTTATCTGATTACGAATTACAAATGTATTTCTCTTAGATCGAATAATCATTAAAGTTTGGATAATATTATACGGTTTGTGGTGGTCGTCTGAGCTGACCAGTTCCGAGTAAGGAAACAGAAGTCTTCTTAGTTAAATTATGACCCATAGAGGGAGGGGTACAGTCATGTAAAATCTTATAAGCTAATGTTGCCAACTTGACTTTATACATAAAGTGTAAGGAATCCCATTTGGCAGTCTTAAGTACTTCTGTGGTGGGCATATCTCGCGTCAGGCCGTATGTTAACTTGGCAGCTCTACTGTGTAGAGATTCCAGAGCAAGGAACCCATCCTTGTTAGTAAAACTTCCCCATATTGGCAGCGCATAAGAAACAGAGGGTAAGACTATCTTAAAATATAGATCTAGGAGTATGTTACAAGAATTGAATTAAACGCCTTTGTTTACCTGGAAAGTCTGTATGCTCCGACTATCTTCTCTATGAAAAAAATTTCTTCCAGTCTCATGGCGTTCGGGTACAGAATCATCCAAGGTGTGCTGAATTTTCAATTAAAACATAAAGGTGCACAATATTTTGAGTGAACATATTACTATTTAACAATTATTCGCCGAAGGCGAGGTGAATATCGTCGAATCTCGGGGATTATTTAGTAAATAAACCCCTTCGGGCGGCTGGTATGTCGACTGATAATGTCAGCGGCTGAGAGATTGTCCGAAAAATGAATATTTGGCCGAGAAGCGAAGCTTCGAGGGCAAATATGAAATTTTGAGGACAATCTCTCAGCCAATGACATTATCAGCCGACATACCAGCAAGCCAGAACGGGGTTTATTTATTTTATAACCCTCCCATTAATTTTCACATCGCAATTAAACTGCGCGTAAACACAGTGAAAAGGCAGTCGTGATCTGATGGCGAATGCGCGTGATTGACGCAAGCAAGCAAAAAAAAACGAGTTTGGTTTCCTTCCATGTAAATAGGAGAATGGAAAAGTTGAAACTCTTGAGTTGACCATGTTTCTTTTTCACAGAAAAAATCGGAGGGCAAATATCGACGCGGACAGGGTTTGTTGCGTGATAACTGTCCTGTGATTTTGCACCACGTGACGTAAAGTAACCAGTAAAATCGCGCCAAAATTAATGGGTGGGCTATAATCGACAATATTCACCCAACCTGAGGCGAATAGTTGTTTTAGTATGATTTCAGAGCTGAAAAACAGAGAAATTTCTAAAATCATAACATTTTAGTAACATTTATTAACATTTTATTTTAGTATTTTATCTAAACCGCTTGGAGCGGTTTATATAGCGTCATGTAAGGAACCGCTGGACCAATCAGATTGCTGGAAACTCTTTCCTTAGCTCTGAATTATACTAAAAAACAATCTAAGACACTTTACTATAGCACTTGAATAATGAATCAGTGATGAGCATAAGCGATAAAGAACTCAGATTATTCAAGGTTAATAATACGAATCCTTAGGGCTGACCTCTTTATGACTAAGCTGTTGAGAGACAATCAGATAGAACTTGAAGAAGAAGCTTGAGGCGAGCGATCTCCTGTACTCCACCTGGCCACCGGGTGCTCCGGGTGCAAGAGGCAGATCTTCTGCTAACAGCTTACAAGCTTCTTGTACTATGTTCTCTTTCCAAGTTCTGGACATAAATAATAATATGCGGAGGTTTTCTTATTAGTGAGTGAACAACCCCATCATCGAATTTACAATTTATAATCAGCATCCTGATTGGCTCTATGTACTCCCTGCCTGCTAAACCCGGCCAGTCCCTACCTGCCAGTTAAGCTCTTCATGGTTTTCAAGGCCATTACTGTCGTGGGAGCCATTCCTCCGAAAGTGAAACAGCAATCCTTGATTTGCCATGAACTTGAGTTTGTTTGCTTTTCAAGTCGCACTCTTAGAGCTGTATTAACTATGGCAATGTCGTCCTCTCGCCTGCGCGCTTGTTTGAAAGCAAATATGTGTTCGAACTATGAAACGTAACGAAACAGCCATTAAGATTTTGCTGCGTTGTATGACGTGAAAAAAGAAACGCTATTTATTTTCAACAAGAGAAAAACATATAAGTTTCTTTTTATAAGGAATGGATCGTTATTTAGCGTCGGAGGGGGGTGGGGTAGGTTGGAGGATTTTGGTTGCGCACAATAAAATTTGCCTAATTCCTCCATAAGGTTCTATAGTATTCTAGCCAATTCTTGTGACCCTCTCTTCCCCTCATTAACCGTTAATTGGGAGTCAATTTTCTATAGTCCCTCTTTATACTTTTTTTGCGACTGATCCCCCCTCCGTCCCCCCTGAAAGCCACGTCACCCCCCAAAATCTTCCACCCCCCCCCCCTCATGAATAACTGGTTACTAATGTATAATCTTTTTCCTTGGACTGTTCTAACCAGTACTGACAGAATGCGCAGGAGCAACAGCTGTTGCTCCCTATACATTAGAAACCTTCGGAATATATAGATATTACTGATAGAAGTTCATTACCTCCTGTGAAAATGGAATCAGAACGTTGACCAAAACCTCGTTAATACCTAAAATGGTTTTTCTGTATCCAGTGAAGAAATTCTCATCCAATTTGACCGACCTCGTTTTCCCTGTAAAATTTAAATAAATAAAAGCGAATCATGTTAGTTTAAGAATAAATGAATGAACAGATAGATAAATAAAGGGATTTAGTATAATTTCAGAGCTGAGCAAAGAGTTTCCAGCAATCTGATTGCTCGAGCGGTTCCTTATATGACGCTATATAAATCGCTCCAGGCGGTTTATATAAAATGTTAAAATAAAATGTTAATAAATGTTACTAAAATGTTATGAATTTAGAAATTTCTCTGTTGTTCAGCTCTGAAATCTTACTAAAACAATTTTTCGCCTCAGGTTTGGTGAATATTGTCGAATAATCCCCTCGACTTCGTCTCGGGGATTATTCGACGATATTCACCTCGCCTTCGGCGAATAAGGACAGGTCTAAGATTACCGATACCTCCCGCATTGGCCAATGTCAAAGTACATCTTGCCGCCATTAGTACTGGATTTAGGTCTGATATCGGACTAGCGGTCATAATATTTCCACCAATAGCCTGACACATAAAATAAAAAGACTAAACAGTTGTAGAAGTGAGACTAGTGTTGTAGACGATACCTTCCGTGCTACTTGAGCGTCCGCTTGGGGTCTAAGGGCGAGGTTTAGCAGCATTTGGAGGCCTGCTCTGAGTGGCTTACTTGTGCTAAACAATTAATGTTCCAATTCTAGGTTCTGGTCAACGCATTATCAAGTTAAAGAATCTAAAAACTATGCAATTTTCTCGTCCACGGACTGTTTAAGGAACCCGTCAACTTGTATTGCAGTTCACTCAAACGACGTCTAATTACGAGGTGCGAAAGTGTCATCATACTTTACCCCAACATTTCTTATCTGATGACCAGCAAACCACTTGAGCATGTGAAGTATTGCTGTAAACCATCTGGTCTTGTATTCTATAGAGCAGAAAATAAATGATGAAGATATTGCGATCCTAGCAGTGCGCAGGATGTATCTCACGTATGAACGTAAAGAACAATTTGGTTTATTATGGATTTTTTTATAGCCTCAATACTACAGCGTTGAGTGGGGGGGTGGGGGGAGGGGAAGGGCGTATTACACAGAACACAAGTCCATTCGAATAATAATTTCATCACCTCATATAAGCAATATAGAAAACGATCCTTGCAGTCGTGCAAACAAAGGTTTATAACATTGCCAGAAATTTGGGACAATATGGCGGAGGCAGTTCTCGTGTTACAAGCAAAATGGCGCCGAAACAGTATGAGAAAATGTATGGGAAAAGTTTTTTTTATTTTTAAATAGCTGTCTAAAAATGGGATATTCCTTCGCTGCGTACTTGGAAATGCAGCCTGCATCGGTTAAAGCGTCCATCGCTACGAAAAAGAAATACTCGAATTCAAGCCTACCTTTTTCCAAGGTGTACGAGTAAACTCATAATTCTGACTCCATTTTCCCATACATATATCTTATTAAGCAAGCGCGAGGGCCGTACTGGGAGAATATCGGCCCGAGGTCTTGACAGTACGGACCTCGCTGCGCTCGGTCCGTACAAAAAATACCGAGAGCCGATATTCTTCCAGTACGGTCCCGAGCAAGCTTGGTTAATAACAGATTTATTACACGACTGAAGTTCAAAGGGACACAAGTGCGGTATCATTCGGGACCACTCGGGACAGTGCCCGGTCCAATACCGAGAGAATATTGACCGGCAATAGAGCATTTTGATCGGTTGATTTTACTTATTGGCCCCCTGACTTCCCGAGTTGTGTAATAAAAACTTTTAAAATCTGCTTCAAATAGGTCTTACATTTCTTTAGTCGTGGGGACAACCTTGTGAAGATTCGCAACTGCGTAGTTCGATATGCATTCTGCAGAAGTTTGCTCAACTGTAAATCGCTCGTAAACGTTCGAATATGTTGGCCCCACAAATTTTCCTCGAGCCGGGAAACTCTTCGTATTTTCACCGAGCTCAAAAGCCAAATACGCCATTTTTAAATACCCTAATTTTAGGAAGGAAGAACACGAAAGATACAAGTCCCAGTAACTGCACAATTTGGCCGCCATTTTCCTTGTTTTGAGGTCTCCTATGGCTTTCTGGGATAGAAAGGTACCAGGCCTTTCTCTCGTGGGGTTTTACGAAAATAGTAAGTTACGTGTTCACTTCACTTCCACCGCCGCCATATTGAATTGTCTGTAATACGATATACCGCCGACATTTCGAAACGGGGCTCGGAATGTCCCCGATTTCTGGTGACGAGACCCGAGTGCATTTATGCAAGCATGTCTCCTCACAATGACAACTTTTTTCCCATTTATGTCAACACTTATTTCTCTCTGAGATCATCTTGATAAGTTGATAAATAATTCGTTCCTACTGCAGAACTTTACCTTTAAGTGGATGGGGCCTAAATTTAAGTGTTGCTTTAGTACCTGGCATGGATTGACTAGCCTCACTAAGAACTTCCTCCAAGGTTGACAGTGTCACAGAAGCACCAAACCTGATGCCCTCTGCAGTATGTTCTACAGCATTCAACTCCGGGATGTGAGTAGGAGCAATTAGTATTGGATAATTCTGATTTTTGAATTTCATCTCAATTCCTGTGAAAATGAAATAGTTTAGATATCTAGAAATACGCGACCAGAAAATAAACTTGAACTTGAACTTGAATTTTATTTTTATTTAGACACGGTAAATCTATCAGATAAAGTAATAATATTATTACAGTCTATTATTACAATTACATTCTACTTTAATCTATATAAACATGATCTAAAATTTAAAAGTGAAATAGAAAAAATAAAGAAATTCTGCTTTACATAGATGAGGTGTGCGTTTTGTCGATTCAGTCGAAGAAATCGCGACAACCATTTCGAAAAGGTTGAAGCGACTTGCTTGCCGCAATTCAGGGGACAAGCTGTTCCAGATAACCGCACCGTTATAACTAAAGCTATTTTGCAGGAAATTGGTGCGGGGCAATTGAACAGCTAGTTTGTTTTCAGAGTTCCTTAGATTATAAGGAGGATCATATTTAGTGAAAACAGAACCAAGATAGTCGGGCGCAAGACCATGTATAGATTTATAGACCGTGGTGGCCCCTTGTATTTTTCGCTGAGTATCTAACCGTCTCCAGTTAGGTTGCTCAAAAAGAGGATCAGCGAAAGAATGGAGCGAAAATATTATGCCTGAAAGATTCCGGGACATATGAAACTGGGAAAGGTTGGAAAAACTTGCGGTAAAAGACTTGCAGTGTTGCGACATAGACCTAGAGTAAATAATACTCGAAATGTCTTTAAATTTCAAATTTACGAAACTAATTTCTTTGTCTGTCATTCACCCGCTTCAACCAGCTTGCATTTCGATCAGTTTCAACTAAGAATTCCCTGCGCCATTTTTCAGATCTTAGTGTTGCAACTGGCGTTTTCGAACCTCCTAGGCTATGAATTATTTTTCCTTACACTTTCTAACCTTTATCCTAGCGCTGTAAAAAGGATATTTGAACAGTGCCAGCGTTTTCAGTTCGTAGGCCCAAGCAAGTTGTTACTTTTTCTCACCTATTTCCGTATTACCAATCACAAGTTTAGCTTGCGGATATTTCGCTTTAAGTTCCAATAATTCTTCCAAAGTTGTTGGTCTGATCCAAGTAACAAGGTCTCCTCTAATGTGTAAAAGTCTTGGCTTGTTAGCGTCTGGAAGCTTATAAAATAAAAAAACAACAAAGATACGGTAGAATGACACATTGTTTGCGGAAGGAAAACTATAGACTGTTTGGCTTTTCGAGCGCTTCAATTAGAAAAAGATAATGATAATTAAAGAAAATACCATCTCAAGCTTACAACTAGCCTGAAAAAAGGCTTCACTGTTAGCGTTTTTAAGGGAGTTGTGGCAAACGCGAGGAAGACTCAAAACGCGAATCACGCGCGAATGGAGGAGTGTATACTCGCGTGTGTTTTGTGCGCGTTCGCCTGAACCACGCAATGAAATCAAATTGTGCCCGCTCTTCAGGTTAGCTTACCATCAGCTCTGGCGGAAAGATTGCGTCCTGCGTTGGGTCATATGGTGTAAACTCCCCAGGTTTAAAAAGTCCACTGCTAGACTCCTGAGATGTAATATAAGGGCACAGAGTTAATTCGCCTGCAAGAATCATCTCTAGATAAACTCCAATGGTTGTTTCTCGGGAACCCGAAAAAAATTTGCAATGAATCGTTTATCAACAAATCCATTGGAAAACTTTTCAATGGAGTGTCGTAAAACCAAACCTAGAGTAAATAACAACGGCTGATTAGAAAAAAGTTAAATATTTTAAAGAGCCCATCGACGCAATTTCAAAGCAAAACAAATAAATGTATGGAGCGCGGGAAAACGCGGTTGGCCAAATCGCGCTCGGTTTTAGCTTAGTATTTGATTGGTTGAGAGAGTAAGCGCGGGAAAACGCGGTTGGCCAAATCGCGCTTGGTTTTAGCGTACCATTTGATTGGTTGTGGGAGTGGGTCAAGTTTTCTGGGCCAATCACTGAGCGAAGTAAAACAAACACAATCCTGAATACATTTAAACACTTAATTAAATTTTGCGCCATCCTTCATCTCTATCTCTAAGAACATGTTGTTTTTGTTATATTGGTAAAGAAGAGGTTTTGAATAAGACATTCGCGATGTTCATTTGGAGGATAAAATGTTGCGTTTCCTTTCCTTCGATTTTAATTCCGTAAATTTAATACCTTGGAGCTGCAGGAAACAACACAATTTAAACCGAACTTACATTAACAACCTTTTCTTCCGTTTGATCAACACTGATCACATTTGAAGTAATGTCAAGGCAACATCCGTTTCTACCTTTGCCGCAACATTCCTGCAACAGAAAAGATCTAGATCAGTGAAGGTTCAGGTTTCTATATGAACTGAGTTTCTGTTCGCCAATGATTGATAATGTATGGACCCGGACCATCTGGACAGGAATGGATCAAAAAAATTATTTAGTCGTAGCAGACAAGTTCCCTGGCGCTAATAAACTGTCGTAAAAATTTGATGGCGATACCAATAACCAGCGAGAAAAGTTCAAGTAAAGTAAAGTATTGACTCCTTTACTTTACTGCCAGTCAACAAGAAGTATGATCTTTCGCAGACAAGTGATAAAAATACAGAAAAACATAAATAACGGGGGTATTGTTAAGCCTGGTTCACATATGTTCGCAGACGATAGCAGGCGATCGCACTCGATCGCCAGCGATCGTCTGCGATTATAGGTGTGAACTGCTCTGCGATCGCGTGCAATCGAGTGCGATCACGATCGCAGGAATAGAACCATGTTCTATTCGCGCGATCGGTTGCGATCGCCTGCGATCGTCTGCGATCGAGTGCGATCATATGTGAACAAAGTTTTGCGATCATGCGATTGGAATATGTCCCATAACGCTATGCAAGCTGCATGATACCAAGACAACCAGTTGTTTATCAACTTTTACACGTGCGTGTTTTGACAAGATGGAATGTGAAATTGACACAGAGCAGTTTATGGAAGAAATTAGAAAATACGATTGTTTGTTCAATCGCTTTAGCAAAGAATTCTCTCTGTCTTAAGACTTTCCGCACCAAGAAGCGCCGTTTCTTCTTTGATCTGTCAGCGATTCTCCGTTTAAGCAAAGACAACAGAAGCAGAATGTTAACACCTAATAAAAGTTCAGTGTCCTCTTCGTCGATGTTGGTTGACTGGAGTTACATTGTATAGTAATAGTAATAGTAATAGCAATCAAAGTTTAATGTCTTTACGTGGGACATGGTTACCCATATTGCCCGAGCCAGAGGCTCATGTATGAAACGCAAGACAACAACCGACCCATCCCACCCCAGGGGAGGACATCCATCACACAGTAATCTCGTGCGTGGAAAAAAAAACGTCTCCTACCCCTAACCCTGCAGGAGACGGGACCTCCATTTATTCGTCCCTATCCGAGAAGACTAGAATATCTAAACCATTTCTTGATATTATAGAAAGGCAGCATATTCCAGTTCTCAATTATTTTAAGACCTTGAGTGTTGGTCCGGCCGGGGCTCGTACCCTCGACCTCCTTCACATCAGTCCAGCGCTCTATCCATTGAGCTAACCGGGAGGCTGAAGGGTAAATCGTGGACTCGGTTGTCATAGATCGCTGCGATCGGCTGCGATCATAGGTGAACATGCGATTCGCGATCTTCGGTTGAGTGGTTTCAGCGATCGTGCGATCGCCTGCGATTATATGTGAACCAGGCTTTAGATTTAACACCAAATTCTCAGAATTGACAAATGATTGAATGGCAAACAGTGAGGAGAATTCTTTTTGAGATCTTAAGAGTGAAACGGGCTAACCAGCGCTGACCTTTGTGAACGTTTTAAAACCCTCCAAAATTGGTCTGTAGCCAGTGCAACGACATAAGTTACCTGCAGATACAAATTTGAGTAAGAATAATAGCAACTTTGTTTCAATCAGAATTAAAGTTTTCCCTCATAGTGTAAATATGTGACACATCTCCCTGGAAAACCTCTCACAAGAGCGGTGCAGAATGCAAAGATAGCTTGAGAGGATAATTTTCTTTTCTTGGACTCACCTCACAGACATCCGATTAAAAACAATCTAATGAAGCCGTTTGGATGGTGTGTAGTGAGAACAGAGAGTAAATTGTCACAACAACCAATTAGGACAACGCAGATATTGCAAGGATCCCACAAGAATTCAATGAGACACGACGCGAAAAAAGGCGAATAACCAATCCACGATTGGGGCTGGACTTTTGCCGCAGCTGATTGGTTGAGGGGGCTGTGCTATTTTTCCAAGCTAATCTCAGAGCCAGAAAGTTAATCTAATGCAACCCGGGATTATTTTTATTGTTCTATGCGCTGCTTGACTTCGACTTGTCTCCTATGTGAGATCTATCCACCCACTAAAGCCGGGCTGGAAAAACAAAATGCGCAAACTAATCTCAAAAGGTCATTTTTCCTTTTTCGATTTATTCTGTCTGATTTTCAAAACCAGCCTATAACTTATTCCTTCGTGCCTTTCGCTCGCCCAAGAGACTCCAAATTCTGCGTGATGAACAATACAGAATACTAAAGCTTTTACCTTCAAATGCACTCTCCATTTCTTTACACGATGGCAAAGGGTTGTTCCTCAATAGTGTGTACATGGACATAACAATCCCTGGAGTACAAAATCCACACTGCGATCCATGAGAATTTGCGATCCGTTCCTAGGGTAAAAAAAGAAAGCAAACAATTCCAAACTTGAAAGTTCTAAATTTCAGTTGCACCAAGTCAAACTATGAGAGAACTCAGCTGTGGTGTTCGCGAGAAAGTACATGGAAATCCAGAATTCGATTGAACAATCTGAAGGAAATTAAATTTCTTTTTTTTTTGGCCCATCCAAATTATGGTTGTTGTTGAGCATGTTCAGATCTCATCAGAATTTGACAAAATCTATTTCAAATCTTTCAATTGTTAACAAAGAGACCTGCCGAACTGGCTACGCCAGCTACACCTGTCTTTACCTGTACAGGATGCAAGACAGTTTTGGTGCTTCCGATACCTTCCACTGTGGTTACAGCCATTCCATCAACTGCACACAATGGCATCAAACAGCCATTTGCAGAGGAATGTATTTTTAATGTTAAAGTTTGACTATCTAAAAAACAATTTATCTACCTAGTAGTTCTACAGCGCTGAAATAGTATTTTTTTTAATTTGGTGGTAAGGGTTGGTCAGCGGAGAGGACTATGTTTCCAGCATAGGAATCGAGGGCTAAGGAGCGCTAGGATCTCCAAGGATTGGCATTCAAAATTTCCGGTAATATAAATTCTTACACATCCTTGCTGCCAGAAATAACGTCTTTTAAATAGTGCACAGTGAAGATTTCCCCATAAGTGCAATTTATAATTTAAGAAAAAATATATTTGTAAGAATGGTGGTAGAAATACCCCATCGAAAAAATAAATGAATTTCTTTTCAAACCTCAAGTTACATTTTCTCGGCTGAAATGACAACCAACTGAGTGAAACTTTGCACGACCACCAAATCCCGGGTTGGTCTTTGGAGTCTTTGGATGCTAGTGAGCAATTAGTTCCATGTGTTGTTGTTGTTGTCAAGTTAGAGAAGTATTCTTAAGAGGGGAAATAGGATGTTGAAACTGTAACATTTCTGATGAATCCCCCAATATAACAAACAAACAGTCATCTTTCATTAGTTTCAAACTCTTGTTATTTCATAAAGGATACTTGATCTTTTTCATTTCATGGTCGTATCTAGAGATCATGACTGTACAAGCACCGCAGCCACCCTCGCTGCATCCAAGTTTAGTTCCTTTTAAACCCACTGATGAGATGTTAAGGCCAATGGGAGTTCTTGTCATATACCTGCAATTTAACTCGTTTTAAAGACGTGATAAACCCGTAAGATGATAAATCAAACACAACGAATATATGAAATTCATATATCTGAACTCCGGCTATAGAAACGTATTTGTGCATGATCCTTGCAGTAAAGAGCACTATTTCTGATTTTCACTATTGCTTAAATCGTGCTCTTTACTGCGAGGATCGTAGACAAATACGTTTCTATAACCGCATTTCAGATATATGAATCTCTCTGAAGTTTGAATGGTAAGAATCATGAATATTAATAAACGTCACGGCGAGTGACGAAACAAGGAAGAATTGTATAACGCAACAAACGTTTCGCAATCAAAGGATACAATGATTTCGAAGATACTGCAACAACGACATTTCTGGCTGTGCGTTTTGCTCCACAACCTTAAAAAGAGAAGAAGACATATTTTGATGTCGCAAACAGCATAACAACACACAGCACCCCATAATTTAAGTCGATCAGTAGACATAACGGCCAGTGAACTCATAATATTTACATGTTTCAAGTGGATTGAACGACCTAGTTGATTTGCATGCTAAAAAATGACGGATTCGATCGGACAAAGCTGATTTGAAGATACCTGCACTAAAAATTCTCCGGTGAAGGTTTCTTCGGGAAGGCAGACAGGGGTTGGGCAGTTTAATTTTCTGTCCTGGAAAACAACACAGTCACAGCCCGACGTACACAGTCCGAGTCCAGATATCATCATCATGAGCAGAAAGTAAAATGATATTTTTAGAGAGTTCAACTAGGGATCCCACAATAACACGTAAAAAAAAGTCGATTATGACCGATTTTGCATCATACGATTTCTGTTCCAGAAAAGCACGTGATATATCAAGAAGGGTTCAGCTGCATTGTTTCTCGTTGTCGTAACAGAAAATGAGCGAGAGATTTTGTCCATGGACTAAGGAAGTGGATCAAGGAGTTCAGAACCAGAATGTCAGTGGAATAAGTTGCAGTAATGACAAAGGAGAAACAGGATGCACGATCCTCGCAGTAGATAGCGCTATTATTGCAGTTCAAAATAAATGAACTTCATATATTCATTGTATCTCATGATTTACCTTTATTAGATAATTCCATGACTGTCAGATTTGCATTCTTTATAACGAAGCGCGAATTGGTGTAAACATGATCATTAATCAATCTCCTCCCTCTCCATCGTAGGTCGACTCGGTTTTAAACACGAACGAAGAAATGGACAGCCTCAGCATTCTTGAAATCATTCGTTTTTCAACAACAGCCAATTGAGTTTACTAATAATCTGCATCTAATTATTCGTCATGATGTACAAATGACAGTAAAAACTTTCCAAACCTTTTTTCCGTTGACGAAGAAAACGATTGCTTGATTAAAAGAACTTGGCATCCTTGCTAATCTATAGCTTTGTTGAGCTTAAGGGTATTTAATCCACAAACGAAATGATCCCATCGTTAACTGGAGCACAATTTCAAGCGGTGATATTGAGCAACATAACCAAACAAGTTAATCCACACTACAGAGTAAACGATGCTGATCAAATTTCTGGTTATGCTCTCGCACTGGGCGTGGGAACAATAGATCCGTTACGCTTGACAAACCGGAATGATCTGTTTTGTGCGGATAATGATTTCATAGCCTGATAGATCGAGATTCTCGAGAGCTAAATTGATGAGATTGTGAGGGATAATCTCTTCTGTAAATACGGCAACTGAAGTGGTCAATACTGAATAGCTAAATATTATTTTACAAGAACAACGGGACAGAAGAAAAAGAGGAAAACAAGGAACATAAGAGCGCGGTCCTGGGTAAACAAAATATTGTAATATCTAATGGATTATGTCTTACAGAATAACCAAAACTGATAAGTGAAGTACGAGCACATTTTGTAGTCGTTGATCTAGGTACAGGTATAGTGTAGTTAACTAATTGGAACCGAAGTGAAAACCAAACCAAAAGACGTGATATTACTTTAATAGTCCTCAGTGGTCATGGCAACACTGTTTAGAACAAACCGCAATAGATGCTCCGCTCTGTCAAAGGTCAAGGCCGTCAATAGGCGGGTCTCAATCGGCGATAAAAATTGTGGGTGGGGATGGGGTGGGGATGGGATGGGGATGGAGTGGGGATGGGGTGGGGATGGGGTGGGGATGGGGTGGGATGGGGTGGGGATTGAGTGGAGATGGACTAGCACGAATGGTTCGTATGTTCCTTTCTAGTCCTTCCCCACAGCAAAAATTAATGAAGTGAAAATGGAGTAAATTCAATCAACTTTGTTGCCTGCGGCAGGGGCTTATGATTGTATTTTTTTTTTTATTAGGGTAGTCGGGTCTCCTTTAATCATTACCTGTCAATAACGAGGCTGCCAACCTATCACGCCAACACTGCTTGTTGTTTCATTGTCTCGAACGTGTCTACTATTGTCTACAAATGAACTTTGGACCATGTCGGGTCGTGTCCATCAACTTTATCAAGATAAATCGTGCCAGTAATTTTTTAGAGCAACGCCTCTTTTAAAGTTATCTCTAAAACTGCTAAAACTGCGGGTTTTTTTTTTTTTAATAAAAATAATGTATTTTCAGGATTTAATCAAGTTCGCGCCAAAACAAGGTGATGACATTTTAATGTTCGAGGCATTTAACAAAAACAAATCGTTAAAAAATTTTCAAGACATCGGATTGCTGGGCTCATATAAAATAATTTTCTCAGTTTACAGATATGTGTAACCTGGAAACTAATGCGGCATTTCTAAAAATATTCCGAAACAATAAATCATCGTCTCTTGCCCGGAACTATACGTAAAATATTGCTTATATCCAAAGATATATATTCCAGGTATATCAACGCGAAAAGGTGTCGAGTAACTAACGATCTGTCAATTTTAACTGTAGACGGCTGGTCTTGATGGCAGCTGCTTTGATAGCTCCCAATGTGTGGTTAAAAATTATTTAAGGTAGTGCATAGACCACTTTCATAAATGGCTGCCGGATTAATATTCTTTTGTTTAAAATTAAATTAGCCCTTCTGGCCTCGTTCTCCAGTACAAAATTCAAAAGAATACAATATCTCAAGCGAGGCCAGAAGGGCTAACTTAAATTTAAACAGAAGAATATTAATCCGGCAGCCATTTATGAAAGTGGTCTTTTAATTTGAGATAGTTCGGAGCTTTTTACAATTGAACTATTAAATTAATTGGAAATATTGCATTTGTTTAATCTTCTGCAATGGTACCGGCTGGAAAAGCGTGGTGGCCTAGTGGTCATGGCGTCCTAGACATCCTACAGGTGTGTAAATGGGTGGTGGCGAATTTAAAACGGGGAGTAACCATGTGTTGGACTAGCATCCCATCCAGGGGGAAGGGAGAGTACAAATATTTCGTCACTTAGGCTGTATGGGCTATTGGCCTGATGCAGACTTTTTTTTAATTCTAATGACGTGCATCTCCATGAAAAGTGCCGGCGCCGGTATGTGTTTTCTTTTTTTTGGGGGACCCTCAGAGAAAAATTTCGTATTGAATTATTCAATTAAGTTGTAAATTTACCATTAATTTTTAATCATCAATATTCTTATTTATTAATTAATTTACTTTTATTTTTTTTTAATTTATTATTTTTCGACCATTCCGAGAATTCTGGGTATTTTGAGTATTCCGGTTCCGGATTCCGGATTCCAGTATTCTATATTTTCCGACCTGTACCTACCGCGAATAGTCCATTTTACAGTTCTGTGCTTGGTTGCCAAGCCTTTGAACGGGAGTGAGGCTAGAGATGACCTTGTTATGATGAAAACCTTGCTACCTTTCAAATGTAAATCACTTTGTTATCATGCTAACTAGATACAGGTCTCTATCACAACAAGGTCATCTTTAGCCTCACTCTGAATCAAAGGCTTGGAAACTAAGTACACAACTGTAAAATGGCGTATTGACCAGTGTTGATCAAAGGTGTCGGTGAGTTGACTAATGTGACTAATGATGTCGGTGAATTGGTTGTTGGCGAAGCGATCGGGCACCCACATATGAACAAAGCAAATCGTCTAATTCGCAATCGGCCCAACTAGCCTCGCCAGTGCAATAAAACCTCAACTCAAAGATGAGCGTAGTTAGGCTAATTTACTTGTGTAAAAAAGAATACCAATCAGGCATGCCATTCATACAAACTGCATGTCTATTGTGAGATAGACAGTCATGAATCAACTGAGAGGGAAGGCGAAGACAGAATAACAACGCTGTTCTGCATTGAACTATCAGTTTAACCGACACTCACGGATAGGATCTCAGTGAACTGAGCTTTAGAACACTTGCATTTCGTAAAATCAAAACCAAAGTAACTACAACGGCCAATCGAGGAAAGGAAAACACCAATGAAAACTCAAAACAAGCAAAACGTTTGAAGCACGGGAAAACGCAGGCGACAAACTCATGATTGGTTTTAGTTTGAATCCGATTGGTTGAGAGATTGGCACGAGTTTGCTGGACCAATCACAGAGTAGAATAAAGCAAAAAATCTAATGTAATCCCGGGTTACTTTCGACACCTGAAAATTGCTCTGATTTTATTAGTATTGCTGCATGGTGAGAGTCCTCCTTTCGAACTTCAGAATTATTTAACCTTTTCACTCCATGATCTCATTACTTATTCTCCATACTGTCTGCTATACAGTTCTTATAATGTTAACTTGGAGATCTTTAACTTAGATCAATGTAAAATCCTCTAATTTATATTTTTCTTTTTTCTCATCACATGTCCGCTTGATATTGTATTGATATTCTAAGGAGACATTCTGTCTTGGTCACCCATGCGAGTTAAGGTTAAAACTCCTGTACTATTTCAGGCATGCGCGCATGAAGAGTTTGAAAGGTGAAATCAACTACGGTAACTATCGGTCCTTTAGATAATACTTTCAACATTATTCAATCTAGTGACAGTAAATATTAGCATGATATCAGTTAAACCTCTCACCACGCTATCATGCAGATTTTCTGCCTATCTTTTGAACAATTAACAGCTAAAAGCTCGTTAAACGTAAGTGTAACATTGTAAAGAAAACTATTGCGATTAAAATTCGCGAATTTATTACGGCGCTTTTCAGTCAATAATACGCAAACTCTGAAGTTGAATTTCCATCCGCTGTTTCTCCCTACTTGTGAAAAGACCCTCTGACAGGTAAGTTTGCCTTTCCTCGCTATATTTTTGCAAAATAACTGATGTTGTAACGAGAATTTCCGTGTCAATCACCCTTGAGAATCAAAGGGCTGAGATAAATTTAAGCAACTGAATCGAGAGAAATCTACCAGTCATAGAAAGGAACATGACAATCTTAATTCCTCCGAAATGTCGCTCCTTATTGGTGGCAGTGTGAAACGCATTTTGTGCGAGGTGCCTTTCAACTCCACAGTTTACGTATGTTATTAACTTAGAAACTCCATAAATAACTATGATATTTCACACAAAATAAAATATTTCTGAGATATCAACACGCCATGACTCATATCGAGGTTTCAAATTAGTCCAATTCAAAAGCCCTAGGTCTGATTAAGCTGAGTTTCTAGCAAATCAACCGGCAAGTTTGTTGGTTTGAAAGCGATAATAATGGTCAACTTGACGGGGAAATCAGATGCAGACTGCAACACACTTTAACGAAAGGCACCAAGGACTCTCGACCTGTCTTTTTCAGTCTTCGTTATCTCTCGATTCTTTAAAATGAAATTATTCTTACTCCAAGTATACCTAATTACCGAGTTAAAATTTCTCTCTATATCGTTCAGTTTTTCTCGATTTTAATGTTGTGTTCAACGCTATAACATTTAGTGTAAGTTTTTTCGAAAGCCTTCGTGAAGGATTTTGATTTGAAGTTTTGGATTTTACACGCTTAGTGATCGTTCGCGTTAGCAATCGGATTCTCCCCTATTTTTGATACTCTTTCTCTTCTTGGTAAACTCCAAATTAAATTACTTGCTTATATATTCATGATCACTATCGGAAGGCAAGAGTGGAAATGATGCCCAACTGACCTTGGATGATTATAATTATGTTGCTGGAACACTAACCCAAACACTTTTATAAGAATCTCGCTAATGAAGAACATGCACTTAACGCTTCCGATCAACCGAATCAATCTTTGACTGCGCAGGCCAAAACAAGAACTTTCGTGTGGGTCCAACTGAGCAAGATCAGTGGACGCCACTTCCAACTCCATAAATGGAAGTTGAGCAATACAGTCTTCATTTGGAAACTCGTCGCGGAAGGTTAAACCTAAATATCTTCGCACTTTGAATTTAAATAATAACTAAATTAAATGCAAAATATAAACAAATGTCTAAATCGTAACTAACTAAATCAGTGCAGACGAACCCCGATAACTCGAACCTTCAAGGGAATTTTAAAAAGATTCCACTTATCGGGAGCTCAAGTTACCTGGAGTTGAAACAAAGGACCATAAATAAGGGAAAACAGCGTTTAGAGTTTTTTATATTTATAAAATATGCACTTTTAATCAAATTTAATTGTAGAGAAGTCGAGTGAAAATAGAACGATAAATTACTGCAGAAATCGCAACGTAACGTGAACGTTTTTGACTGCAGTACACTGTTTGTTTTGATTTGTCGTGGTTCGAGTAATTAGGGGGAGAGAAGAACAGTAAATAGAGAATGTCCCGTGCCAGAGAAATGAAAATTGTCGCGGGTTAGCGGAAGGTTCGAGTTATCGAGAGAAAAATTTCAGTAAATAAATGACAGAAATTCAAGGCCGAAATCGATGTTGGTTCGAGTTAGCGCGACGTTCGAATCAGCGAGCGTTCGAGTTATCGGGACTCGACTGTACTTCATAAAAATAGATAAGTAACCGGCGATAGCAAGGCCCTTAGAGCTCTTGCTCTTTTCTAACTTAAAAGTTTAGGGATCCGTAAAAAGCTACATTACGTTTCCTGCACCTTAAACTAAACTGATTTATCCTGATATTTTCTTCCAGTTTATCATTTTGCAATCCGTGCAAATCCTCTACATCCCTGATCATTCCATCGTTCCGTTTGAATTCTCCTCTGATTCGGTGGGTTTTTTTTTTTTATCTCGTCAGACTAGTACTTGGTGGCAACCTAACGTTAAAAGCAATTTTGCACGAAAAAGAAAATCGATCCAAAAATAACAAAATGTAATCGTAGCTAAGTTACAAGAAAGAAAAACTTCATTTTTGCTGACCGTCAACAATATGTTAATATAAATGGGTGCACTTCATCCCCACTAAGTATCACCCATGGTGTTCCACAAGGAAGTATTTTGGGCCCCTTGCTGTTCCTGACTTTCATCAATGACCTCCCACAAGTGATTTCAAACTCTACTGTGGATGTTTATGCCGATGATACTACCTTTTCCTCTAGTGCTCACTGTACTCTGGAGACAACGGCAGCTGAAGCAAAACTTCAGGAGGACATTGACAGTCTTTGCGCATGGTCTACTCAAAATCGCATGGTCTTAAATGGCGGGAAAACCAAATCTATTCTGGTAACTGGCAAGCTTCTCAAGTCACGCGTAGCTAACCCTAGTTTGAAGTTGCAAGCAAATGGAACAGCTATCGAGCAAGTTAAACATCAGAAACTGCTTGGGGTTACAATTGATCAAGAACTAACTTTTAAGGAACATGTAGATAAACTTTGTAAGAAGCTTAGCAAAAAAATTGGCCTACTGAAAAAGTTGTGTACTTATTTACCCATTGAGGAAAGATTACTCTTCTATAATGCCCTTATTAAGCCGGTCATGATGTATGGTAGTATAGTTTGGACCTATTGTTCTAAGGAAGATCTCATGAGAGTGTTTCGGTTGCAGAAACGTGCAGCGCGTGTAATATTAGGTACAGGTATCAGATCAAGAACTGTGGAAAATTTTAAGAAACTAAATTGGATCCCATTCTTTGATGAAGTCAAGATAAGAAAGTGCGTGTTAATCTATAAGGCACTGTATGGGGAATCCCCTACGTATATTGAAAGTACTTTAACTACAAATCACTCCCTGCTTGGTAGAGAGACCAGGCATGGCCAGTATAACCTAATCTGTCCCAAGTATCGAAATACTACTGAGGCAGGAAGGTCCTTCCAAGTTAGTAGTATTAAGTTATGGAATAGTCTTCCAAATGAGCTTAGGAAACAACGTAGCATCTCCTCTCTTAGGAATGATTTGAAGAATTATTTTATAAATTCTTATAGAGACATTGATTCTTTTGAAGCTGTATTATAATCTAGTTTATTGTATTTATAATCTTTGAATAGTTACATTGTTCAAATAGTTAGTTCTATTTTAATCTCTATGGCTTAGAATGTATTACTTACTTTTCCACTATTGCTCAAATAGTGCTTTACTGCGAAGGATCGTTCTTATATACGTCTCATAACCGCAGTTCACTCATATGTTTCATATGTTTGTTGTTGTTCGATTTATCATCTACGGGTTTATATCGAATTAATTTGATGGCCTGCTCCCAGTTGGCTTGTTAGCTCAATTGGTAGAGCGCTGCACTAGTATCGCAGAGGTCAGTGGTTCGAATCCCGTACAGGCCTGAAATTTTTTTCAGGTCTGATTTCCACTATTGCTCAAATAGTGCTTTACTGCGAAGGATCGTTCTTATATACGTCTCATAACCGCAGTTCACTCATATGTTTCATATGTTTGTTGTTGTTACTAACTTTAGTTTTGAGAGCCACTGGTTTGTCAGCGCAAGCTGTTATGTGTCTACCCTCTTTAAATAAAGTCGATTATTATTATTATTTTTTTTTTAATCCTTCCTCGCTTTTTGTTTAGTATAATATATGCCTTCTTTTACTCCATACACAGTTTAATGCTTTTAATTTATATTCCTACTAACGTGCTCCTAACTCAATTTAATGAGCTGCTTTTTTCTAATCATTTCTACACTTTGTTCCGCGATGCCTTACTCTAATCTAGCTTATAACACTATTTTGTGCTGTTCCCCACCCTGAGAGTATTTTCTTTTTTTCTCAGTTCCTCTTTGTCACCTCAATCAGCCAACAATAACTGCCACATCAGCACGGATGACATCAGCCACCAACACAGCCGCATTCCAGGCGCTGCAGATTCACTTGCTGCAGATTCCTTGCCGGGGCAAGGAACTGGACAATCTCCAAGAGAAATTGGTTTTACTTCTTTCTCATCATCAGGAGACTTTCCTAATCAAAGACACATTGTTGTTGTTGCTGTTGCTCAGTTGATAAAACCAAATTTTTATAGTAAATTTGGTTTTATCAACTGAGCTGATAATGTAACTTGGCCACCGTAAAAATTCTCTACAGCTGACTTTCCGAGGGTTAGCCCTTCGTCAGAGCGAATAAAGGAATTGTAGGTGTTGTGTGTTTTATATGCAGAAAGTGAAGCCACGCTATTGGTGGAAACATGGTGACGAGAAAAACAAGAATAATTAAGTTGAATGAAAATCGTTCGTCGATGTCCCTCTGAAGAAGCGTTAGCTACTTTAAATTATCAACTCAGTTGATAAGACCAGATTATCTTGTTCACTCCACCACTGACGCAGCTCCACAGTTTCTTCGAAACTTCCCGTCCCCCTTTATTAGAATTTATCATGATAGTGACCAGGAAAAAGAAAATAGCTCATTTATGATGATTATAACCTCAGATTATTTGTAACAAAACTTACGGCCATGTTGGTGCGTAAGGGTGGTTTTGTGTGATCAAGAAGGGACATGGGATCTTACTTTTGCATTTAACTTGCATCTGAGGGTACCCTAAAAGGGTTGGGAAAGCAGGGAGATTTGCTTCGATGATTACTCAGTCACGAGAAAGTGAAGTTTTATAACTAAAAGCTAAAACTTGGCACATACCATTTTCATCAACGTCGTCGTAGTCATAACCAAACTCGGAAGAATTCTTGAACATCTGTTGGTGGGTGTAAACTGGAAACAGCGGTACAATGACGTCATCTTTGTTGTGACCAATGGGTGCATCGTAAGGAGAAAGAACATTTGCATCTTTATTGAACCTCCTGAGCCATTTCTCCAGGATACGATCCACAAACGAGTGGTGAAGGAGAAAGATCGGGTCGTTTGTCGCCGATCGTACGTTCGCCATGTGTCCTCCGACGACCAAATGAACCTGGTTGTGCAAGCCGTGGACGTTAGGCAGTCGATACCCAGTTTTCGCGCTAGCAAAGCCTTCCAGGATGTTTACGAAATTGCAGCTGGAATGTTTGCTATGGGGTGGGAGACTATAGTCTGCGAACCGGAGCGCAAATCTGACTTCGCTTTTCGATGGAAATTCCATCGAAAAATCATTGAAACTCCGTTTCAATGATTTTTTCCTTTTCGTGGGGTCACACAACTCTGTCTCGTTATTAGTTAGTTCTGGAGTGCAAATGACGTACCAGTCGTCTAGGTATTTACCTTTTACGATGCCATCAACTTGATCCGTAACGCCAAGAAGCTCTTCATTGCAAACATCACAGTGTGTGACATTTTCAGTCCAGTCCCAGTATGGCAGGGCAAATTCTTCATCGTTTGAAACTTCCTGCAAGGTTCTTTCCACTACTAACAAGAAAAGTCGATGCCAAGTGAGAAATCCCTGCCCTTCATGTGCTAATTCAACACCTTCTCTGGTGACATTAAGCGGGAAAATTGTTTTCCTCGCAGCGTAATCGTGCAACCAAATGAAGTAGTCATAGACACTGATATCAAAGAAGAGGTCCTTTGGATCCCGATCGGCCAAAACAGTTTTAATGATCTCTTTGTATGGAGACGTCGTAACCACGTACTCACTTACAGAGTGCTTGGACATGTTGACGTATTTCATGTATCGATCTTTCTCGTCGTCTGACAGCTTCAAAAAATTTTTGCGTTTCAGGGGTTTCTTCAGGTTGCAGTTACTGCCATTGAAACCAAATTCGCATCTACTGCAGTCATAACCTCCAAAGCGCTCGTTACATTTGCAGGTTCTATTGTAAAGAGCCTGTGGCCATTCGTGGCGGTCATCATCTTTATGAAAAGTTTGGTAATGGCTGTACTTTATTGTCCACTTACGAATGTCCAATTCCTGGCATTTTCCCCTGTCTCCATCTTTCCCGCATGGTTGGCTGAAGCCTTTCGGGATTGGACAACACTCCTTACTTCTTAGACTGTCTAGGGTGGTGCAGACTTTCGGAAACTGGCTCTTGGTCCAGGGTAAGGCAAAAACGACAATGTAGACAATGACGGGGTGATTCATTTCCTGACCTCCTAAATGATAAAAGTGAAAACTGTTTACTATTCTACAAGAAAACTGTTAATGATCAACAGCTATTTGGGACAGACATTTATTTTACTTTAAATTTAACAAGAAAAAAAAACCAAAGCTTTCCTTCAGCTTCCCATTTCAGAACAGATAATTTCCACCTAGAGCCATACGTGCATAATTGGTTTGGCGCCTCTGCGGCTAACCTCGATCCTCCATATGAAGAGTATATATTAAAACATATTCATACATTCAAAGATGTTCATTTGTTATCCAACTGTGCTTCGAAGAGTACAAATAACGCCCACAACGGGTACAAATATCACGCGGTGTTTGTACTCCAGAGAACCGGTTAGACAGGTTTTTTCGCATCGCGCAAGCGATGAATTGGATTGAAGTTGGAAAAAAAGTGGCGGAAAATTCTATCACGCACTCCCTGTAAATGATTATCCGCGAAATTCGCCCGCACTGAAATAAAAATCTGGCGTGATGGATAATCAATCTCTTATTAGACGTTTTGTTGTGTAGTATCGCTAAGCATTTTTACTCGTTGTTTGTATTTTGACTCGCCTTACTGGGCCGTCAAAATACGGCACAACACGTAAAATACATAAATCTTATAAGACGTTTTGTTGTGTAGTATTGCTGAGTATCTCTACGAGTTGTGCCGTATTTTGACGAGCCCGTAGGGCTTTCATGTTCATGAAAAAGAAATTTTACAAAACCAAAGTAAAATTCTCTTACTGGATTATCAAATTGGGATCTTGGTCAAAACTTGTTGACAATGCAATGGGTATATCTTTTGCTTTATTTCCACTTGAACTGATGCCAATGCGCTGATGTATGTTGAAATGGATTTTAATACTTGACAGGTGGTATGCACATAATTTATAGCTGATTGTTTTTTTTTTCTCGCAATCATTATATGTTTCCATTGTTTTGTGCATATAATTGATTTGTCTTTGAAACTAATGTACAAGTCTTTAATTCTCTTAATCATCAAGATCTGTTATTCTCAGATATCCTAGCTGAATCCTTGCTAGCTGTCTTCAATAGAGGATTTATATTTACAAAAAATTTCAATCAATGCAGAGCAACAAGGAAATTGCTATGGAATTCAAAATAACCTGTGAAACATGCAAAGTATTTATGTAAAAGCCAGTCCTAACTTCTTACTGACAGATCAAGCACAATTAGGGTCGTACTGGAGAATATTGGCCCAAGGTTGTGGCAGTACAGAAATGACTGGATGCCAATAATTTCCCGGTATAATGGCTTGAGAAAGCAAAGTAAGAGCAAGTACTTTAAAATGTCCCTTGGACTAAACTAGTTTACTTTGAGTTTTCCGGCTTTCAAGAAAAAATACATTGTGTATGACCTTTTTAAAGAAAATGGTCCATATAGCAAATCCTCACCAAGTATAAGAACCAATTTTAATAGAATAACTTGACTGGAGATATTCAGTTGTTGTGATTCTTGATGCTGATCATATTTTATTAGCTGATAGCAAACGGTAAAACTTTACTGATACCAATCAACCATTAACAATTGTTGAATTGGATTTCTGAAAATTTAATAGAGCTGAAAGGATGCTTGGAATAAAACCCTAATTGACACCAACTTGTTCCAATGTTAAACAGGGGAATCAATTAACATGCACTGTAGGGAAGGAGAATCTAACAGTCTATCAAAAGTACAAAATAACTGTTAAACTAACAAACAATAAACACAAGGAATACGCCTGAAATGTTCATCTTTTTTTGATTAGATGCATCGTTAATAGAGGAGCATTTCAGTTAAGTTAATACATAATCTGAACATGAAAGCTAGTGCAAAACACGAACTGCATACTCTAGCAACATGACACGAAAACGAAACTGAAAGTTTTTCGATCATCAGCGCTAGCACTACGTAAATTTAATCGATCATTTGGATATTCCTTTTAACTCTCCCGAATTATTGATTTCGTCCGAGGGTAAATACCAAGTATTATTTTTTTTTTGGATACTTTGTGAATTCGACAGCTGCAACATGTAAGTTCATATTTTTTAGCTAAAAACATGTTATAACTAACTGGAAGCGGCAATACACAGTACGCGAGAATAAAGTAAAAGTTAGCAATACTCGGCGGTTTGAGGGTCTTTTATTGCCGAAAATCAGGGAAAATTAGGACAGATTAAAAATATTTGAAGAAGCCGAAAATATTAACTGAGAAACTCGAAATAAAAGTATTTACCTTGTGTTTAAATATCTGATACCGTGACCACACTTCCTTAATTACCTCTGTCGCTGAAATGGAAGCAACGTTTGACTATTTTGAGATCGTGCCAACTCAGTCCAACGTGGAAATGTTTCAAAGAAAGTCACTAGGGCAAGAGTACCATATAACCCCATACATTAATTATGCATTCAGTCTTTGTTCAATTAAAACAATAGCGATAACAATAGAACACCGCAGAGACTAGTAGTCTTTGTTTTGAAAATTTGGATTTTTTTTCTAAGTCTTTTTTGAAACAGGGTAAATTTGGCGCGTTTTGGCTTTGCAAAACAGAAAACTCAAGTAATTTTCCAGAGGTTTTTAATTTTGAAATATAACTGAATGTTCAGTTTCGCTTTGAAAGCGTAAAATTGGCCGGAAAATAACGTCAAGTCTACGTTCAGGCTTTGAAGTTTGTCAATGCAAAGTTTAAATAAATTTTGTGTCTTACCTGTTCTTGTGGTTTTGGTTGATTCTTTCATTATCCTTTCGTGTCCTAGTGATGAAAATTGTTTGTGAAGGCCGGTGCATACAGCGATGCAAAGAAACCTTTGTATCTAGTCTTTCTGGACTTGACAAAGTTGGGCGATATGTTCGATAACGTTTCCAAAGGGATCGTTTCCTTAGTGCTGACGCCACATATATACTTGTAGGTAGCCATCGAAAAGTCCTTTGGATGTTCCTGTTTGGGGAAAACCTCGCTTGATTCCCCACCATGTATTTTCGATACCCTGTGTGTGCGCACCGGTGAATTCCGGCGCATTGAAGCCATTCCATCGCAACCCTTTTTTGAACATCGCCACTCGTACCCGTCTCGCGATGAAGCACGTCGCGTCCAGCTAAGTTCATTGCTGCGCCCAGCTCGAGGACATTTTACCCACGTCACAAGCAGGTTGTGATCCTTACACCACTGTATGCACCGGTCGTGATCCGATAATATTCGAGAAAGTCGAATAAAATTCAGTCTCCCCATCTCCGAGTTGTTGTTGTTGTTCTTCCTTCTATCTTCTTCTTTCGTTGATGTTATTAGAAAGAGGTATGAATAAATTTTGTTTTCTATGTGGTATTTGGCCAATCGTAGAGAAGAAGAAATCCATTCTTTAGTGCAAAGGGGACCTTTGGTGCATTATATCAATGCACATATTGTTATGAAAATTTTTTTACTGAAAGGTTAAAAAAAAATGTAGCTTTTGGAGAGGAACTCCTACCTGGTTTGCGTAGCATAGTGGTAAGGCTATGGTTTCATAATTGTCTGATAATAACGCGTTGTCTGAGGAGCGATGGTTCAAGGCTCAGCAGAACTGCCAAGAAGGTAAAAAGGAAAGGAAAGAAAAAAAAAAAAAAAAAACCGAGGAGAACTTAGGAACGAAGGGGAGAAGGGAGAAGAACGTGAGAAAGGAATGGAGACGAAAAAGCCGCTTTCAATCAAATTCTCTTTTATTGAAGCAGTAAGTACTTATTGGGAATAAGTCATTGTCTTAAAAACAATGAGGTGCATACATAATTAATGAAATTGAATGCATAATTAATGTATGGGGTTATATGGTACTCTTTCCGTCACTAGAACTGACAAAGTACCAAGTACGACTCCACAGGTATGTTACGGGACGAAGAATCTTAATAAACCGTTTCAAGCTGCAACCTTGCCGCCGCTGTGGAAAAATGGCAGCAGTTTTGTGAAAAGGGAGAGTCCCGTGGACCATGATTCAATTCAAGGTTGAAGTATGCATAATAGGCCGCATAATTATGCGGCCTATTATGTATGCACAATTAAGTATGTATAATTAACCGCCTCCCGGTTAGGTCAATGGATAGAGCGCTGGACTGTCGTGCGGGAGGTTGAGGGTTCGAGCCCCGGCCGGACCAACACTCAAGGTCTTAAAATAATTGAGAAGAATTTGCTACCTTTCTATAACATCAAGAAATGGTTAGATATTCTAGTCTTCTCGGATAGGGACGAATAAATGGAGGTCCCGTCTCCTGCAGGGTTGAGGCAGGAGACGTTACTTTCCCACACACGAAATTACTGTGTGATGCACGTCCTCCCCTGGGGTGGGATGGGTGGGTTAGTACAGCAGGTTCACATCAGCTATTACAGCTGCCAATTAATCAACCTGCTTAAACAAATAAATGAACAGCAACAGAACAGAACAACAGCAACAGCTAGAGGTCACGTGCTTGGCAACACAAAACTGGAGAGCAAGCGCTCCAGTAAACAAACTCTCCTAAGAGGTCAAGCATATCCGGCATTAGACAATAGTTTTCTGTTCATCACGCTCAATCCTTTTGAAATATCTACAAAAACTGTAAGAACCCGCTCGACGGCTAAGAAACATGGCGGCTTTGCAAGGCATGTACTTCAAAAAATATACTTTTTTCTACTTTTTTCAGTTATTGGACTTCGAAAGTCTATGAAAAAAAAAATATTTACGCCCGATTTCTTACGATATTATGAGAGTAATTATGCGTTTGCTGCAGCCTTTTGCTGCACAAATGACATTGTTATGCTTCCGCTGAAAGAGTTAGTAGACCAGGTTCAAGTAATATGCTTCTTGAAGATGAGTTGTTTATGTTTTGTGTGCGACTCAAGCTTGGTTTATTTGAGCAGGACTTGGCACATAGGTTTCAGATACACAGATCATCAGTTTGCAGAAAAGTGATCACATGGGCTAATTTTTCGTATTTTTTTCTTGGGAGTCAAGTGATTTGGCCATCAAGGGAAGATGTCAATAGCTATATGCCAGAAGGTTTCAAAAGGCTTTATGCAAGCACGCGTCTTATATTAGATTGTACTGAGATTTTTGTGCAAACACCTACCTCACTACTACTTCAGTCACAGCTTTATTCTACCTATGAAAGTAATACTACACTAAAAGGTTTAATAGGTATTACCCCTTATGGAGTTATTAGTTTTGTTTCTACCCTCTACACTGGAGGGATAAGTGATAAGGGAATCACAAGGTGCAGTGGAATTCTAGATTTGTTAGAGCCTGGGGACTCGGTCATGGCTGACAAAGGGTTTGACATTGAAGATTTGCTGAGGGAGAAGAGGGTGGAACTAAATATCCCCACCGTTTCTAGAAAGTCTGGAACAATTCTCTGCCCAGGATGTTCAGAAAACAAAGACAATAGCAAGTTTGAGAATACATGTTGAAAGAGCAATAAGGAGGGTCAAAGGATACCACTTTTTTGATTCTGGTGTAACATCATCTACATTGAGTTCAGTCAATCAGTCATAGACTATAGCCTGCCTCCTTACAAATTTCAAGGGCCCACTAATCTTATCTAATAGTAACAATGAGCCATAGTGAAGTTAATGTGTTATTTATATTTTATTGGGAATGTTTATACTTTACCTAAACAAAAAAATAATGGTCATTGAACTGAGTGGAGTGCAACTTGATCTGATATCAAACACGAGTGAACAAATTAAATCACATAATGGCGTAGTAGGAGTGTGATATGAAATCAAAAGTTTGATATCAGACTGAAATTGTATGACATTGAACATTTTCTGGATTTATGTAAATGAAGCTCCACTTTGTTCACTTTAGAGAGTAGTTGCAATGTCAAACATAGGAAATAAAATTTGAAAAAGATTTCACTTTGTGTACATTATTTGCTCTAATCTGATTGGAAAACTATATACAATCCTGCAATATGATTGGTTGACTAAATGTAGTGTTGAATTTTGTTTTCAGATACAATGAAATATATGAAGTTCATATATTTTGAACTGCGGTATTAGATACATATGGCACGATCCTCGCAGTAGATGGACAGGCCTGATTTTTTTCAGGTCTGATTTTTGCTATTGCTTAAATAGCGCTATCTACTGCGAGGATCGTGCTGTATGAATTTTGTTTTGCTAACAAAAAGATGCGATTCAGACTGAAAATAGTGGGATTCGTGCTTGAATCATACAATTTGAACCAATCAAATTACAGGATTTGATGGTGATTTCAAAATGGATATAATAAATTGGAATATCTGGGAAGTATAAAGTACAGAGCAACCTGTGTTTTGTTTGAGAAGTCAATATTCATCATGTATGACGGAAGGGTGCAGTAAGAATCAGTGCGACATAGAGTTTCCATTATCAGCTCCATCAATGAGCGGTCAAAAAATGCCACTACTTTTACTAAGGTTAACTTTTTAACTAAGGTTGAAAACTACCGAATATACGGTAGTTTTCAACCTTAGTTTCTATAATTGAGGATTTAAAAAATTACAGCTGTTACAGTAAATAAAATAACACGCCTTTTAAGCGCCTCCGCCCGTAAGCTAACATTAGCTTTTACATATGTAGGACTTGTGATTGGTTATTTTGATCACCAGACAATCGTGTATAGTCACTACAGATTTCTCTTATGTTGAAATAATGTTTTTGGCATACCCTCCAGTGGCTTTCCAAAAAAATATCTCTTGACACACCATATTACGTCTCAGCTTCTTGGGAATGAAATAACTCAGTGATACTCCACAGCTAAGAGAACCCGTGTAGATTATTAGATTATTATTATTCAATTGTATGAGACGTTAATTTTCCACACACGAGATTACTGTGTGATGGATGTCCTCCCCAGGGGTGGGATGAGTGGGAGGGTGGACTAGCACGAATGGTTCCTATCACGTTCCTTTCTACTCCTTCCCCACTGCAAAACTTAATGCAGTAAAATGGACTAAATGAAATTAAATTAAATTGATATTTCTTTAGCGGGAAATTTCCATATATTTAGACCCTCTTTGGAACTAAACTCCTTTTTTTTCCGAGTTCATGTTCCATACAAAGCAGTCTCCCTTCTAGATTCGTGTTATTGGTTTGACGGAATTGGATCATACGAATTGTTGTTTAAGCATTTGACGAAAGTGAAATACGCATAACTTTTTTCCCGGAATCAACTGATTGAACAACTTGTCAGTTGAGTTGTTGTCTGAATCACTGCAGACAATGATACTGCTTTTCGTTTCTATTTGCGGCAAAAATAGAATTTTTATTCTTTTATGATATAAGTAAGTGATATATTGAATGTACAGATCCTTGTTAATCAGTTCAGGTTAGGAGCAGTTCATTGTTTCATCGTTACAGCTCTGATTCGCCCTGGCAAAGATTGACCACTTTCATCAGACACTGAACCTCTTGGGTAATAAACGATGAATCACGCCTGAGTTCCTCCTGATTGACAAGTTAAGTCATGACGCCTCTTGGAGTCAGACGCTCTTCAAGTTGAAAGCCGTTCACTGCAACGATTATGCGAAATAAATATGTACATTATTTAAACAAAGATTAGCCGTTGTTTAACAAAACCTGCGTTATAAACTTTCTTGAATTTTGCTGAATCTTTTCTATGAACGTTTACTTTTGTGAACAGTGGGAAGAGGACCAAAAGCTAGCAGTGGAAGGACTTTTATCAAATGACAACAACCTTCTTATAGAGAATACGTAGGGCCCACTATTTGCATAAAAACCACGGTTTGGGTTAGACCTCGTCTAATTGACCGGCACCAAGAATCGAGCTTACTATTTATTGGTTACAACACTTAAAAAGTTGCGTTTGAATACATATATTTATTGTATAGATATTGTTAAAATACCAGGATTTTTCCTCTTATTAAAAAAATCATGTCTTAATCGCGCACAGTGAAGATACTATTTTTATCTCTCGCGTGTGAGGATATTGGTGTCGCCATGGTTACTACCACGGTTAGCCAATTACAAGAGAGCTTGCCGCTCCGGCGCGCGGCCGGTTGTTTTGAAATTTCATTGTGTTTTATGTGGAAATCTCATCAGTATCATCTATAAAATAGACAGAGCATTACATGGCCGCTTGGGGATACGAATCTTATCTTCTATACTTACAACACAGGGAGATAAAATTCGAATACCCGCCCGGCCGTGTAACATCCTCTGTATATATGTTGAGTTAGAAAAAATACAAGGACGAGCCTGTTTCGTGATTGTTCATTCACCAGGGTGATGAGTGAGCAATCATGAAACAGGTGTGTAGGGACGAAAGCGTAGTCTTTGTATTTTTCTAACTCAACATATATACTGCGCTGTGTTACCCAATTCGGTGTCAATTCCACGTTTTATTTGATCGGATCAACTATGCTGAGAAATCCCTACACAAATTGAGCACTGTGGGGTGAGTCATTGCCGCTAGCATTGGGCATAGCTCACTAGGCTTTCCTAGTTTGAGCACTCTGGCATGGCGTAGACGATACCACAAATGTGGGATCGTTCGGGTTAACCATATCGGTTCTCCCCCATCCTAGCATCAGCACTGCACTGCTCTTTTTGGTGGTTTTTCAGTGGTCAGTGTTCGCTTCAAGGTGTGGGCTCTTCTGGGTCAATGGGTGAGGGGGTTTGCCTCCTCTCCCTCCAGTTGGGTCACACCGATGTCGTTTTGGTTTCAGTCTGTCCTTGGTGTCTCTCCTCTCGTTGCGTTTTCCCGCCCTTTTTCTGTTGACTCTAGAGCCTTGCCACCATTCTACCAGTCTCTGATCCTAGCGTGGCGGAAACTTGATGGGTCTTTTGCCACGTCCAGGGATTGCCTTGTTTATGCTTCTTCGTCTCCTTTAGTCTGTTCCCCTGTTGTCAGCATGTCTTCTAAGTCATGCTATTTGTATCTCCTTTCTGAGAACATGGTCCAGCCCCGTTGTGTGTACAAGTATGAACTTCAATTCCCTAATCTTGATTGGCCTGCCACGTGGCGTACCCTGTCTATGTTCGACCTGGATCGTCGTGTCACCGACCTTAACTGGAAGATTGCGCATGGCGTTCTGTACACCGCTCGGCGTCTCTCTCTTTTTGGTTTGTCGGTTTCTCCGTTCTGTTTTTGCGGTCCCCAGGTTGAGTCACTTGAGCATCTGTTTTACTATTGTCCGCTTGCTCAGAGTGTTCTCTCCTGGGTCCAGTCTTTGTTGTCCGTTTTCTCCCCTATGAGTCCTGTCATTCTTTTACGTCATGTTCTTTTCGGGTTTAAGACGAGTGAATTGATTTCTGTCCCTTGGGGTTTCGTCTACCTTCTTAATGTTTCTAAGTACTGTATTTGGTTGTGTAGGAACGATTACCGGTTCCGTAATGTTCGTCCTGGTGCCGTTGCGGTGATTGCGTCCATTAAAGCCCGCTTGAAGTTTTCTCTAGCCTTCAGGCGGTGCAAATCTAGCAGACGTCGTCGCTTCTTCCACAGACAGTGGTGTGCTCGTGGCGTTATTGCTTCTGTCTCAGGCAACTCTCTGGTCTTCAATCTTTAGTTCTCCCCCTTCTCCCCCGTGTGTTCCGGTGTCCGTCATGTTGCCTTTTGTGCTGGGTCTCCTTCATTGGTGTACTGCACAGGGGTTTTGTTCCGTCTCAGTCCTGTTGTGTCTGTCATGTAGCCACTTGTGCTGGGTCTCCTTCATTGGTGTACTGCACAGTGGTTCTGTTCTATTCATGTTTTGTCCATGTTTTTGTTTGCTTTTGTCCCTACTGTTGTAGGTAAGTGTGTCAGCGGGTATGCGTGAGTGTGGTATTTTGGTGCTTTGACTAACCATTATCACTAATCTGAGCATGGGAGTTTAATCTTTGAAAGTGTGTGATTAACCTGGGAGGTGGGGTTCGATCCCCCAGCGAGTTTGGCGTCCTGGTGGGCCCTCCGTTTATGGCGGTCCCAACCCTCAAGCCCTTGCACTCTGGCGGCGGGTTTGGATTAGACATTTAGGTCGGCAGGCATTGCACCGCCCTCACGGGAGCCTGGCCGTCCGCCTTAAAGATAAAAAAAAAACTGCACTGATGAGGCCCAGGATTTACTCCTTCACCTCCACAGTATTCACTCTACTTTGGGATTCTGCGCAGGATCACTCTTGGGGCACGGACTCTTGTGAGTATTTGTCTTTTGGTTGATTTTAGTCCTCTTTCGCCTTTTTATCTTTCGGCGTTTTTCGGACTTCTTCGGCAACCCTGCCGATTTCCGGCTTCGAGCCGATTTCGGAGGGTTTTTTCAGTCCTTTCTTCGGCCTTTCTCGACCGTGGTTTCCGGGTGTTCGGCGTTTTCCGATTTTTCCGGTGTGTTTTCGGCGAAACAAAATTTTTCAGTCGCCCATCCAGTTTTGGGCTGTGTTACGTTACGTGGGGCCGAACTCACGTTTCTTGTTGAGTTCTGGGCACTACAAAATCTTAATTATGGTTGGTTTCCAAAGAACCATTGACATACGTTGTAATTTGTTCCCTAATGGGACAAGTTCCACACAAATAATTAGTTATATAGATGCCCACTTCCAAGAGCAAACTGGGCATGTTGCTAAAGTTGTGTCTATCCAGCAGTGCCCCGGTTTTATTGCCAGGGTGACTTTTGATGATGAAAAGGGTGCGTTAGCTATGTTCCACTATCAGGAATGTGGGTCGATGGTTCTTAATGGGGTCGAATGTCAGGTCATTTCTCCCCCCCCACCACCCCCTCAAGTTAGTATGGTCGTCGTCCACTGGTTTCCTTATGAGGGCCCAGTGGAATCAGTTAAGAACGCGCTTTCAAGCTATGGTGAGATCAAGTCTGTCCGCCATCAAATGTGGCCTGGCAAGCCGTCAGTCTCTACTGGCTGCCGTCTTGTCAGAATGGTTGTCAAAAAGGAAATCCCTCGTTTCATTTCCATCGGGGGTATTCGCTGCAAGGTGTGGTACCGTGACCAGCCTTTGCGATGCGATATTTGTAGACAAGTTGGACACGCGGCAAAACAGTGCCCTGATAAGGGTAAGTGCCGCCGCTGCCACAAGGCGGGGCATTTTGCTAGGGAGTGTACATCTGCATGGAACCTTCCCCAGGCGCCCCCGGTGGCCCCTGGGGCCCGGTTGGTAGCGCTGGTGGGGAGGAAGGGACTGGCGATGATGGGGGTGACATTGATGAGGGCGATGCTGCTGAGGCGGCTGATGATATCGAGTGCGAAGACGCTGTCGATGGTGATAGTGAAGCCGAACCCTTGGTGGGTGAAGCGGCCTCCCAGGTGTCAGGCATGGAATTGGGCACCCCTGTTTTGGACTCCAGCGGCCAACTGGTACAGGCACAGATTCCTGTCGTCCCCCCGGCCAGTGGTGACCCTGTGGCCGATGGGATAGCGGCTAGTACCCAGGCCTCGGTGTCGGGTGCTCCTCTCTTTGAGGATGAGGCTTATGCTACCCAGGCAGTCCAAATGCTGTCTGTTGCAGCTAATAGTTTTGTTAGACAACTTGCTGATAGTGCCCCACAAGAGGTTGAGCTCGCTGAGTATCTAACCAATGCCAGCGCTAATACTGATCTTTCTCCTCGGACTGGGTCAGAGAGTAATGTCAGTAATTGTAAAGGAAATAGTGAGGCTCCGAATGATGAGCAAACTAGAGGGGCAGACGCCTCGGGTAAGATCCCTTCTGGGTCAACTGAAAATAATGATAGTGAACTAGTGTCTAGTAATGAAGTAAATGGTGGTACTGACAGTGCCCCTAATTCAATTAGTGTAGTTAACGTTAATCACGGTAGCGCTACTGATAATTTATCTAGCAAAGGGGAAACTGCAAGTGTGGTCCCTGCTAAAGTAAATAGTAAAGAGGATAAGAATGCCAAAAAAGGCTCTACTAGTGGTAAAGGTACCAGTAAGAATAATGTTAGCTCTTTGGCCCTGGCCGACGAGCTTTCCGAAATGGATACAGCTCCGGCCATGGCTACTCGTAAGAGGCCTGCATCGGACGCTGGTTCTGAGTCAACCCCCAAGACCCGGATCCAGAACCTCCGGCTACGTCGGCTTTGTCCCGGCGTAAGAAGCTTGCAAAACCATCTGCAGCAGCATTGGGTAAGGCTGGCAAGAGGTCCTCGGGCGGTAAGAAGAAGACCTAAGCATGATGGCTTCCCTTTTGTGCGCAGTGATGGCTCTTTCCATCCTTACCTTAAACTGTAATGGTCTGCGGGACCAGTCTAAAAGGTTTGGCTTTCTGCAGTGGTTGCGTTCCCTCCCCGTGAAGGTTGATGTTGTCTGCCTGCAAGAAACTCATTGTGTCACTCTGGCTGAGTGTTCTTTGTGGTTTTCATCGTCCGGCTTTTCGTCTGTGTTGGCTCCTGGTTCTGTTCACTCGTGTGGTTGTATTATTCTCTATCGTTCTTCTTTATCTCTTCTAAACTCCTGGTCTGCCGATGGTCGTTATCTGCAATGTGAATTCTCTCTCTTTGGCAAAGTCTTCCGTGTGGTCTGTGTCTATGCCCCTAACTGCAACCCTGCGCGGAATAAATTCCTTGATGACCTCCATTCAAAAGTCGATCCATCTGTCCCTACTGTGCTTACTGGGGATTTCAACGCCGTCTTTGACCGAGCCCTTGACCGGCGTGGTTCTGAACCTGCAAGTTCATACAGAGACAGTTCCTCTTCGCTGGCCCAGCTTTTCGAGGCATGTTGTGTTATGGATGTGTGGCGTTACCTCCATCCCTCCTCCTCGGGTTTCACCTGGACCAGGTGGGATGGCAGTTTGGCGTCGCGCATTGATCTGTTTGGGGTGCCCTTTGCCTGGCTCCCAGCGGTGTCCTCTTGCGCTATGTACTGCTGCCCCTTTTCGGACCACAGTGCAGTAGTGCTGTCTGTCTCTGTTCCCGACGTCGTCCCACCTGGGCCAGGCTACTGGAAACTGAACATATCCATGTTAGATGACCCGGAATATTGCCAGCTCGTTAGGGAAGAGTGGATTTCGTGGCGTCGTACCCTTCCTGGCTTCCCCTCTCTCGCCAAATGGTGGGACCGCGGGAAAGGTCGGATAAAAGGCCTTACCATCAGGTACTGTCGCAAAAAGTCATCTCAAACAACTGCATCGAGGGCTGCCCTCGTTCGCTTGATCGATCATCTTCGGGCCAAGCTGGATGCTGGCATGACCTCCTGCGCGGGCCCTTACCGATCTGCGCTGGCGGATCTGGCAGCTATGGACACCTACGTTGCCAAGGGTGCTCAAGTGCGATCAAGAGTTAAGTGGGTTGAGGAGGGTGAGTCCTCCTCGGCCTATTTCTTCCGCCTGGAAAAGAAGCGGTCTGCCGACCGCCGCATCTCTGCGCTGAGAGAGCCCGGTGGCTCTATTGTTTCTTCTTCTGTTGCTTTGTGTGCCACTCTCGGCTCTTTCTATTCCGACTTATATACGGCTTCTCCTACTGACACTTTGATCCAATCTTCTCTTTTGGGTAATCTGTCTTCTGTCCTTCCGCGAGATCGGGCTGATAGTTGTGAGGGCCTCCTCACCCCCCTCGAGGTCTATGAGGCTCTCAAGGGCATGAAGCGGAACAAGGCTCCTGGACTGGATGGCCTTCCAGAGGAGTTCTATCTTCGTTTCTGGGACGTAGTCGGTGCTGATCTCGTAGCTGTTCTTAACGACTGTTTTTCCTCCGGTTCTTTGTCTCTCTCTCAGCGTAGAGGTGTGATCTCGTTGTCTTTTAAAAAGGGGGATCGTCTTGATCCAAAGAATTGGCGTCCCATTTCGCTGTTGAATGTCGACTATAAACTGGCATCACGAACCATTGCTGGCCGGCTCCTCCGTGTCATTCACCTGGTCGTGCACCGGGACCAGACGTGTGGAGTGCCGGGTCGGTTCATTGGGGAGAATGTCACCTTTCTCCGTGATGTTGTGAGTTATGCGGAGTCTACGGGCACCGCGGTTGCAATCTTATCCCTCGACCAAGAAAAGGCCTTCGACCGGGTGGATTGGGGCTTTCTGCGATCTACCCTTGTCACCATGGGTTTCGGCCCCCAATTCATTGCTTGGGTAGACTTGTTCTACAGGCAGGTCCAAAGTGCCATTAATGTAAATGGTCATCTGACACCGTTTTTCGGTCTCTCGCGAGGTGTCCGGCAGGGGTGTCCCCTGTCTCCTCTGCTGTACGTTTTGGTTTCGGAGGTCCTTGCCTGTAGTATTCGCTCCAACCCCCGTATCGTTGGTCTTTCCCTCCCGGGGTGTCCCCCACTATCCCCCATATCTCAGTATGCTGACGACACGTCGTTAATTTTAACATCCGACGATGGGATCAAAGCTGCTCTGGAAGTTTATCATCAGTATGAGCGGGCGTCCGGGTCAAAGATCAATTTCGGAAAGTCCAAGGGCCTTTGGTTGGGCGGCTGGCGGGGCCGTACGGACTCCCCCGTCCCTTTCGATTGGACACCTTCGAAACTCAAGGTCCTTGGAGTGTTTATCGGTCCTGGTAACCTGGAAGAGGATAATTGGCGCCCGCGCATTTCTGCGGTGGACCATGTTCTCAAATCCTGGCGTTCACGTGTTCTGACCTTTCGCGGCAAGGCTCTCGTTATTAATGCTCTCGCCCTCTCCCGGGTCTGGTATGTGGCGTCACTCATCCACATGCCGGCTTGGGTGGAGACGGAGCTTACTCGACTTGTGTTTTCATTCTTTTGGTCTGGCAAGCGGGAGCTCGTCGCCCGCGCTGCAGTAGTGCAGCCAGCTCTTTTTGGTGGTTTTTCAGTGGTCAGTGTTCGCTTCAAGGTGTGGGCTCTTCTGGGTCAATGGGTGAGGGGGTTTGCCTCCTCTCCCTCCAGTTGGGTCTCACTGATGTCGTTTTGGTTTCAGTCTGTCCTTGGTGTCTCTCCTCTCGTTGCGTTTTCCCGCCCTTTTTCTGTTGACTCTAGAGCCTTGCCACCATTCTACCAGTCTCTGATCCTAGCGTGGCGGAAACTTGATGGGTCTTTTGCCACGTCCAGGGATTGCCTTGTTTATGCTTCTTCGTCTCCTTTGGTCTGTTCCCCTGTTGTCAGCATGTCTTCTAAGTCATGCTATTTGTATCTCCTTTCTGAGAACATGGTCCAGCCCCGTTGTGTGTACAAGTATGAACTTCAATTCCCTAATCTTGATTGGCCTGCCACGTGGCGTACCCTGTCGATGTTCGACCTGGATCGTCGTGTCACCGACCTTAACTGGAAGATTGCGCATGGCGTTCTGTACACCGCTCGGCGTCTCTCTCTTTTTGGTTTGTCGGTTTCTCCGTTCTGTTTTTGCGGTCCCCAGGTTGAGTCACTTGAGCATCTGTTTTACTATTGTCCGCTTGCTCAGAGTGTTCTCTCCTGGGTCCAGTCTTTGTTGTTCGTTTTCTCCCCTATGAGTCCTGTCATTCTTTTACGTCATGTTCTTTTCGGGTTTAAGACGAGTGAATTGATTTCTGTCCCTTGGGGTTTCGTCTACCTTCTTAATGTTTCTAAGTACTGTATTTGGTTGTGTAGGAACGATTACCGGTTCCGTAATGTTCGTCCTGGTGCCGTTGCGGTGATTGCGTCCATTAAAGCCCGCTTGAAGTTTTATCTACCTCTAGCCTTCAGGCGGTGCAAATCTAGCAGACGTCGTCGCTTCTTCCACAGACAGTGGTGCGCTCGTGGCGTTATTGCTTCTGTCTCAGGCAACTCTCTGGTCTTCAATCTTTAGTTCTCCCCCTTCTCCCCCGTGTGTCCCTGTGTCCGTCATGTTGCCTTTTGTGCTGGGTCTCCTTCATTGGTGTACTGCACAGGGGTTTTGTTCCGTCTCAGTCCTGTTGTGTCTGTCATGTAGCCACTTGTGCTGGGTCTCCTTCATTGGTGTACTGCACAGTGGTTCTGTTCTATTCATGTTTTGTCCATGTTTTTGTTTGCTTTTGTCCCTACTGTTGTAGGTAAGTGTGTCAGCGGGTATGCGTGAGTGTGGTATTTTGGTGCTTTGACTAACCATTATCACTAATCTGAGCATGGGAGTTTAATCTTTGAAAGTGTGTGATTAACCTGGGAGGTGGGGTTCGATCCCCCAGCGAGTTTGGCGTCCTGGTGGGCCCTCCGTTTATGGCGGTCCCAACCCTCAAGCCCTTGCACTCTGGCGGCGGGTTTGGATTAGACATTTAGGTCGGCAGGCATTGCACCGCCCTCACGGGAGCCTGGCCGTCCGCCTTAAACATAAAAAAACTGCACTGATGAGGCCCAGAAGGCCGAAACAGTACTGTCTGCAGTTATATATATATATATATATATAGTTACAAATGGACTACTCAAGCTACGCACATATGGATTTTAATACAGCCTGCTTCGTAGACCAACAAAAGTTGATCCACTCATTAGTCAAACTCCATACACACTGAGGGATCGTGACGGTTAACTCTCACTGGAGAAATTGGATTAATTAATTGGAGTTAACCGTCACGATGCCTTAGTTTGTATGGAGTTTCACTGATGAGTGGATCAACTTTTGTTGATCTACGAAACAGGCTGTACTAAAATCCATATGTGCATAACTTGAGTAGTCCTTTTGCTACTGTAATCGCTCCTTCATTGTCGAGCACTGTCCTGGATCCTACGTCGCCTATTTCGCTTATATATATATATATATATTTATTAAAAACCAGATCATTGGATAATGCAATTCAAGACTTTTTATTGGCTTAGCCATTATGGTATATCAGCCAATATACCATAATCTACAAATATGGCAAGCGTACGTGTCAGATTAAAATTAAAAGGGAGCTAAAAATTGAATAAAATTTAATTTAATTTAACGTTTTTAATAAAACAATTATTCCACTCGCGCTTGTTGGATATGAGATGATTATAGCCAACTCGGCGCTACGCGCCTCGTTGGCTATCTATCATCTCAAATCCAACGCGCGCTCGTGGAATAATTGTTAAATATATGATGGTGGCATGGAAGCGTGCGACTACTTCATGAACAGAAGGAAAACTATCGGACAATTCATCAATCTCGTTCTAACTTGTAATAACCTAACCTTTCAAGGCAAACATTACATTCAACAAACAGGAACAGCTATGGGAACACGAATGGCGCCGAGTTACGCAAATCTCTACATGGGTCGCCTTGAGAATCGCTTTTTGATAGAAGCTACTGACCAACCTCTTGTCTGGTTCAGATACATTGATGACATTTTTTTCATATGGACACACGGCGAAGAAAAACTCAAAAACTTCTTTAACAATTGTAACTCCTTTGACCCACACATCAAGTTTGATCAAACCACATCAACTACAAGTATCCCTTTTTATAGACGTTCAAGTCATCATCAAAAACAACGGCGAACTTAGCACAGACTTATACACAAAACCTACCGATACCCACTAATACCTAAACTGGACCAGCTGTCATCCATGATACACTAAAACATCCATTCCATACAGCTTGGCATCGAGACTACGACGCATCTGCTCCGACAACGAGTTTTTTGAAAAACGAGCACGTGAGGTACACAACATACTACTTAAGCGAGGTTACAAGAATAAGTTGATTAAGGAATGTATCATGAAAGCAAGGAGAACATCAAGGCAGGAAGCGCTCACAAGCAAACCTATTTCCTCCACTGGCCGTGTACCACTTGTAATAACTTACAACTCAGCACTGCCAAACATCCACAAAATCCTCAAGGAGCACCATCAAATACTCTTGACCTCGTCCAACACACAGGCCATATTCAAAGAAACACCTCTCGTTGCCCATCGACAAGGGCGTAATTTAACACAGATGCTTACCCACAAGAGACTGCGATCGCCGATCGCCGCTGACACAACCCTCTCCACTGATGAATCCCCACACGGTATAAGCAGTCCACACATTCAAGTTCCATCTGACACTACCTGTACAATCTGTGGTCGATCATTCAAAACTAACAAAAATCTCAAAATTCATTTCTCTCATAAACATAAAAAGCAGAAACCATTGCAAACCACTAGTCCCGGATTCTGGCCCTGTTGGGCTGACATAAGATGCAACTGCTGCAAAACATACGGGAAATTTACAGGGTCAGTTAAAAGCAGCACTATAGGAGAAACGATAACACTGCGACAACACACGTCATGCAAGACTAGCAATGTGATATACCTGATTGAATGTAGCAAATGTAACGATCAGTACGTAGGCGAGACAGGTCACCCAATTCACCTCCGTGGCAATCAACACCGTAGCGACATCAAGGGTGGACATAAAAACATACCCTCTGTCAGACATTTTAAGAACTGTGGAGTCGACCATCTTAAACTTACGGTTATTGAAAAAGTTAGAAGTCAAAATCAAGAAATCAGAAAAGCAAGAGAAAATTATTGGATATTAAGACTCAATCCTACAATCAATAAGCTTACTACATGAATTATAACTACTTTAATTTATCTATTTTAGACACCATGACACGTTTCGCTGTTATCTACTCTATTTTTATATTATTACGTCATGACATGTTTACTGTTGACACGAATTTTAAATTTGAATATTGCTCATGTAATTAGTATGCTCCTGAAGAAGACCGAGACGGTCGAAACGTCGAGCTATTAAACCAACAAAGCTACATTGGAGTTGGCCTCTTGACCATTACATTTCTGCTCTTATTTACGTTATTTCAAGAGCCCACGATCGCTTCAGTGATCCTCCAGGCAGCGCGTTTGAGACTGATCAGCATTGTTTGTGGGACCCCTTACAAGCTTCTACTTATATATATATATATATATAATATATAATATATATAATGCAATTCAAGACTTTTCATTGGCTTAGCCATTATGGTATATGAGCCAATATACCATAAACTACGATACGGTAAGCGTACGCATAAAAATTGATAGGGAGCTCAAAATTTAATAAAATTTAATAATTTAATGTTGCGTTTTAATAAAACGATTATTCCACGAGCGCGCGTTGGATATGAGATGATAGATAGCCAACGAGGCGCGTAGCGCCGAGTTGGCTATAATCATCTCATATCCAACAAATAATTGTTAAATAAATATATCTTATTAACCAAGCGCGAGGGGCGTACTGGGAGAATATCGGCCCAAGGTCTTGACAGTGCGGACCTCGCTGCGCTCGGTCCGTACAAAAAAGACCGAGGGCCGATATTCTTCCAGTACGATCCCGAGCAAGCTTGGTTAATAAGAGATTTATTACACGACTGAAGTTCAAAGGGACACAAGTGCGGTATCATTCGGGACCATTTGGGACAGTGCCCGGTCCAATACTGAGAGAATATTGACCGGCAATAGAGCATTTTGATTGGTTGATTTCAGTTATTGGCCCTCTGACTGCCCGAGTCGTGTAATATATATATATATATATATATATATATACATATATTTACAGTCGTACAGCATCGTTTATATACTTCCGTTTGTGATTCTGTGGGCACCGGCAGAACTAAACCCGATCTAGAAAGTCTGTTTTTATTCTCGTCAAGTGAAATGGAACCGAGATTCTTAGACTCTAATCTTCCTGTGTAGTCTGTACTTGGCGATTTACTTTCTGGGAATCATTCGAACCGTGCAACACTCCAACAGACTACCAACAATCGAATTTAGCATGTTATGTTTTAACTCTAAACGCCTTATTATTGTAAGTTTAAATTTGTTCATTTTCTGTTTACATCAAGCAAATTATATGCAAGGACCCAAATATACTTCAAAGGAATCTTCCTTCTTTGACACACTCGTGGACACAAGTGTTTTGTAATGACTCAGGAACAAAAGCTGAAAAGAGCCCGCCACAACTACCATAGCTATGATAGAAATAAAATGGCACACACTGCAAACTGCACTTTTCCTTTGAACCGTTTTCTTTTCCCAATCTTCAACTATCTAGAGTGACTAAAGCGATCTCAACCTACTCCTTTATATTTAAAGCCTAAAGGTATGAAAGTCTTTTTCGTGGCATCGCTTGGTCTCTACAAGTAACAAGGCACTGGTCTCATATTCAAGAAAAAGAAAGCTATGAAAATCTAAAGGAACTTGCTCACAGCCTGAACAACTTGATACGATTTCATAAATGTTCAGTTTTGCCAAACAACACCACATTCCCTTAAGACCTCACTTGCAATTGGATCAAGAGCATCAGTTTACCAGATTTATCTTTTATTTTTCAGGAACATTCTTATTAGAGATTGAATACCACTACGTATACGTACGGTATAAGCCACTTTACTCTAAAACCCCATCTACAACACAATAAATTAACTACAAAGTAAGCTTCTGTGTGCCTGTTAGTTCCCAATTTGGCTGATTTAAACAAAACCGTGAACAAGTGCATATTACACAGAAAAAATATGACAAAGTGAAGTCATTATTATAACTCAGCTCAATCGCAGAGTGTAACTCTGAGAAGTTGGCGATGGTCCCACCTAGGGAAAACATTTTCGCATCAAGATCATCGTTTATATTGAACCGCTGGTGATAATTGCAAGAAGCTTAGTATTCATTGCGGATTCCCCAAAAAAGAGAAAACAAAAAGAACTGACTTAAGTGACCTAACCTCACTTCTCAGCGACCTGAAATCAAATGAATCTATTGAATTAATAAACATATCCTGCATACTTCTATATGACCAGCAATGGCGACAGTGTCCTGTTTGTAAATAGAATAAAAAAGATGGTAAATTTGAGCTCGTTGAAGAAATAGAGAAAGATCTGTCTGTGTCCTTTTTCTTCTGCTTTTGTTGAGAGCTGAGAGTTCATGTTCTCAGGAAGTGTGACGTTTGCATGCATGACGTGTCTAACTAATATATACAATCATTCAAATACAACTGTTACTTCCGCATCGGCTAGATTTGAATGATATCAGGCGATACTTGCCAGCTGAGAGTTGATTATATTTGTCAGTTATTTTTTTAAGATAAAGATAAAAAAAAGAAAGACCGGTTTTATTTCAATGTCTACTTAGGTAGCCTGTTGAGGCACATTCGAGGCGAGTAAACAATTAACCTGAGTAAAGGCGTAGAAACAATGCGTAAAAATTAGAGAGAAGGTTTCAAACCATATCTTGCTGTGAATCAACATTCGTAGCCAGCCTTCATTTGTAGCCGGCCTTCGTTTCACTTCTATTGTTCACGGATTTCATTTCTACTGTTTACGGATTTTGAGAGTTGTCGGGAAAACCGTCAGAGCAACCAGTTTTATTACTAACGAGCACACTGGAAAGCAGATTCTCGGATACTTGCCATCCGGTGTACCTAGTGCTTTTCGTATCAGCCGAACAAGTGTTGGGGGTTTTACAACTCGCTTGGCCGAGTTAAGAATTAAAGGGAGGTACCAAGAATCTAGACTCTTCTCTTTTTTATTCTTTCTCTAGTGAGTCATTACAGCTTCGACTACCACAACGCTTCAGATCTCTCTTTCTTCTCTTCTCTTTTTATTCAGGAGTGCCCACGTATTAAATACAAAAATCGCAGACATGTTTGGGTTAGCTGACCGTGAGAGTTTTCGTAGCGTATCCGTTCTTTTTGCAAAAGGGGGGAAATTGGGTGGCTCGCTCCGTAGTACATGGCGGGCACCAAGGAACCAATTAAACGCCAACGGTCGAGCTGCGCACAAGAATCGCGCACGCAAACAGGAACTTCAGTGTGGGTAAAACCCAAGGTCAGCTTTACTAACCCAAACACGACAACCTATGAGCCTACTGAGCCTAGTTCAAGTACATACTAAAAATAAAATACCAAAACTATAAATCTACCAAAACAACACGTAGGCGCAAAAGGCAAGGCTTAACAAAACAAAAAGCTAAACTGAAAAAGTCTTAAAATAGCAACTTCCAATTTACCTCACAACACAAGTTCAGATCTATAAAGACAGGTTTCATGTCAGTATCTAATTAGGTAGCCTGTTGAGGCACATTCGAGACGAACAAACAATTAACCTTAGTAAAGGCGTAGAAACAATGCAGAAAAATTGGCGAAAAGATTTGAGACTATATCTCGCTGTGAATCAACATTCGTAGCCAGAGTCAGAAGTTTTCTTCTGAGATATAGAGAAATTTTTCACATCAATTAAGACATTTATGAATATGATATCAACAAGTAAGAACACTTTGCCATCCATTGCATCAACAACTATTTACTGCCCCCTAAGGTATACAGGTGATGTGATCAAATCACGTTATTGTGATTCCACTGCTATTTCCACTTTGATTGGTTTTAAGAGAACGACGAGCAAGAGCATGTTACTTGGAAATTTTCTAAACAAAACGAAGCTAGTGTAACTCTCTTGAACCTGGTTGTGAGCCTGTGATAAAAACTCTGAAAGAACTCAATTTGCTCTCACGCCCTGTGGCGCGAAATTACAGATTTTGTTTCATTTTTATTGTTCACGGATTTCATTTCTATTTTCTGCGTCTTTTGACGCTCAACTTTCGAGAGAGTGCAAAGCGGAGAAACCTTATTGCATGCTAGAACCTATTCCTATATTCGTCATTGACTTATAATGAACGAGATGTTTTGCTGTTTACATTAGGGTGTAGAATTTTCGTTGCGGCCGAACAAGTTCATATCCAGAATGAGAGCTGTTGCGACCTATTCTGCATTTATGGAATTGATAAAAACTTTGAAAAAACTCGGTTGGCTCCTACGCCCTGGGGCGCGTAATAACGGCCTTTGTTTCACTTTTATTGTTCACGGATTTCACTTCTTCTGTTTACGGATTTTGAGGGCGGTTGGGAAAACCGTCAGACCAACCGGTTTTATTGTTATGAAGTACATTACAAAGCAGATTCTTGGATACTTACCTTCCGGTGTACCTAGTCCTTTTAGGACTAGGTACACCGGAAGGAGGTGTATAGGAGGCAGTGTGGCTAAGTGGTTAGAGTGTCGGACTCGTAATCCGCCGCTCCCGAGTTCGAGTCCCACCCTGACCACTGGATCTGTTTCACGGTAGCCCCGAGTTCAGATCTTTGGCCACGCTTGTAAATAGCCAACTGGTTTGCCTCCGGCCGGTTGGGGTTCTTAATGATGTTCTTAATGATGTTATGTTCAACCACAATGGAAACTACTGGTTCACCAGTATTGTGTAATCCTATAAAAAGACTTTTTTTTTTTTTTTCGTATCAGCCGAACAAGTTCAGATCCAGAGAGACCGGTTTTATTTCAGTATCTAATTAGGCAGCCTGTTGAGGCACATCCAAGACGAGTAAACAATTAACCTTAGTAAAGGCGTAGAAACTATGCGGGAAATTGGCGAAAAGATTTCAAACTGTATCTTCCTGTGAATTAACACTCGTAGCCAGGGTCAGAAGTTTACTTATTAGATACAAAGAAATTATTCATATGAAGTAAGACATCTATAGATATGATATGAACAGACTGAAGTTATTATTACTCACCGAAATCGAGAAGTTAAACTCTGAGACGGTTGAGGTTGGCCCCACCCAAGGACAAAAAAATGTCCGCATCAATATCAACGTTTATACTGAATCGCTGATGATAGTAAATGATGTTGATCAAACCTTACAGAAACATTTCCGCATCAAGACCAATATATACATTGAGTCACTGGTGATAAGAGAGGGAAACTTAGTTTCTTTTGACTTCCAAACAAAAGAGGACAAAAGAAATGAAGTTGAGTCTCTGAACCTCACCTTATAGCGGTCAGAAATTAAACTCAGTGGCTTTGTTTACTCAGTGGCTTTGTCATAAATGCGTAAGGCTTTGAATATACTTTCCTCGACTGAATAACGCATCCAATCTTGATTACATTTATGACGCAAGAAATTGATTACTTTCTCAATTTAACCTAGTCCTTCCAACGGGCGATATTTTGTGTTACAGAGTGTAAATTTAGTCACGCGAGTAAAGTTATGGTTGATTGCACAAAATGTCAGAATACTTTTTAACTACTGCGCAGGCGGGTGGAGCATAGTGATCCGGCAAACAAGGAAACTCGATTCCAGTTCCCCAACGTATGAAATCTGGCAATAGTGATCGTTAATTACGGTCGGATGAAGTTGCATTTGTTTAGGGGGTCTTCATACCTGGTATGACGAGCCAAGGAAAGTTCTTAATCGGAGCTAATTAGTTTATGGCTGATTAATATAAACGTAAAATCGGCTGGTTATTACAATACATGTACAATGACATTGCAAAGGAACACTTGAAGAAAAGGAAAGCAAAAGTAAGAATTAATTCTCTTCCATGGATAAACGGGGAAATAAGAAAACTTATGAATAAACGATCTAGGTAACTCCGCAAAGCTCAAACTACGAATTCTCCTGTTGACTGGAAGTTGTATAAAGATCTTAGAAATGAAGTACACAGAAAACTAAAGAAAGCTGAATTCATGTATTATCTTGAGGCTCTTGAGAACACAAGAAATGGAAGTACACACTTTTAGAACTTAATCGAGAAAATGACTAAAAAAGAAACAATCACAAAAAACTCTGGCCCTATTAAGAATGAAGTAGGAATACCAATATTTGAGGACACTGAGAAGGCTAATACATTAAACCAATTCTATTCCACAATTGGTGAAAACCTTGCATCCAACCGAGAAAGCACATGGTGCTGACAACTGGTCAGCATAAGAAATGAAAATTGCTGACTCCCTTCTTCTTTGAAAGATAATGATGTAATAAAGAAGGTACAGTGGCAGAACATAACAATATCTATAAAAGGAGACTAGCTTTAGAAATGTTTCAAATTATAAACTCTGATAGGTGTCATAGATTATCTCATATGTTTAAGCAAGTAAACTCTGTTAGAAAAGGCCACATAAACTCGACCCTTTCGAGTTCGCTGCGTTTAAATAGTGGCGTTCCCCAAGGAAGCATCCCTGGGCCGCTACTCTTTAGTATTTACATTAACGACTTACCATTTGTTCCAAGAAATTGTTTAAGACAATGTTACCTTGACGACACTAAACTTCAGATTTCTTTTAAGATGCGTGACCGTCCGACTGCTCTCATGAAAGATCTGAATAGCGACCTTCTTTTAATACGCGACTGGTGTTTTAACAATTTCCTTCTTTTAAATCTTGACAAAACAAAACTCATCGTCTTTGGAAGTCAGCAATTGCTTGTCAAACTCCCGGACTTCAAAATATCCCTTCTAGGAAAAGATTGCGCTCTTGCATCTTCGGCCAAAGATCTTGGTGTTGTTCTCGATCCGTAACTTACGTTTGACGACCATGTTTTAAAAACTACCTCATCTTGCATGTCTAGCCTCCCACAAATTAGTTGGGTTAAACATGTTCTTGACCGTAACTAACTGGTGACAGTCATAAATGCCTTAGTCCTTAGCAAATTACTGTACTGTTCTACAGTGTGGTTGAACACCTCAACAAAAATATTCGTAGATTACAGTCTGTGCAGAATTTTGCCGCACGCATCATTACAGGAACCAAGAAATTCGAGCACCTAACCCCCGCACTAAGAGATCTTCGCTGGCTTCCAATTAAACAACAGCTGTTCTTCCGCGACGCTGTCGTGGCCTTTAAATGCATGAACGGTCAAGCCCCACATTACCTCTGCGACCAATTTACGACAAGAATCGCGGTCACCGGGCGCGTGACTCGAAGTTGCCAACTATTATACATTCCCTTGTATAGGTTGAGTGCCGGGCAGAGAACATTTTGCTATCGCAGGGCGCATATCTGGAACAATCTCGACAGTGCTCTTAAAACTTCAGAATCGATTTCTACCTTTAAATTTTATCTGAAGAACAAATTAATTCCTGAATTTTTCAATAGCACGTTGTAAGAGTGCTTTTAGTACCTTATTAGTATTTTAATTTATTGTAACTGTAACTTGAAATGTGCATGTTGTACAGTATGCAGTGATAGTATTTATTATGTGATTAATAATATACATGAAAAAATTTCTCAGTTCTGATTGGTTAAGATGAATGCAGTTTTCAGTTAATTCAGTGCAGAAGAGGGTTAATTCAGTGCAAAGAAAGAAACAAACCGGACATTCTGATTGGTCAAGGTCAATGTCAAGGTCAAAGTCAAGATCAATGTCAAGGTCAATGTCACTTGCAGGGTTTGAATAAATTATTTTTGCACGTGATGCGCGCGCTTTTTTGCTGCGAAGTTATGAGAAGCTACCTCGTATTTTTTCATGTATATTATTAATACATAATCACATGATTTTTTCGTGCAATTTGGAATAAATAAGCACTTGTAAATTTTTTCAAAGACCACAAATTGCACTCGCCCTACGGGCTCATGCAATTTTGTTAGTCTTTGAAAAAATTTACTTGTGCTTATTTAATCCAAATTGCACTCGAAATCATGTGATTACCTACACTAACTCTTAAGTAGCTATGTTTATATGGTTTTTAATTGCATTGTCACCGAAAAGCCCCACCAGGGGAGTGTTAGTAAACTATTGTCTTGTATTGTTAATTCATCCGTTGACTTGAACTAAATAGTAATTTTGTTTACACTATAAGCGTTTCGGTTAAAAACGAAAAAGTGCGGATTCGACAGGTACCCGAATGCTCTGATTGCAAATCTAATATAATCAAGCAGGCTTTCACGGTCTTTGTGGTTTGGCTGCTATCAACACACATTAGTGATCTCCTTCATCAGTATAAAATTCTAACGGTTTAGAATTTTCAGCGTTTGTGTACCAAGCACAAAAACTCGATATTTTGTCTTTCATGACTAGGTCTGGATCAAACGCACCTTGCAAATAAATCGAGTGAAATGAGCGCATGCTTTCAACACTTTCCAACTCAAAATATTTCCTTTGGACGTCGATACTTTTCGAGATGTCAAACCCGCAGCCGCACACATCTCTTCAATTTTTGACTGTAGCATCTGGTCGGCGGTTATATTTAGCGCATGCCTACTGGAATATTTATTTATTTAATCACTTTCACCAGAGTGTGGTGAGGGTCGCACAACAGAGCGAGGCTCCAAATTAAGTGCGCCCTATATCCCACCCATCCCACCCCAGGGGAGGACATCCATCACACAGTAATCTCGTGTGTGGGAAATTAACGTCTCCTACCCCAACCCTGCAGGAGACGGGACCTCCATTTATTCGTCCCTATCCGAGAAGACTAGAATATCTAACCATTTCTTGATGTTATAGAAAGGTAGCAAATTCTTCTCAATAAAGTGTGTTCATTTCCATCCGCCATCTTGGGTGTATGTTGTGTCTTTTCGGGGAACACTTTAGACCTCCTCTCGAAATAAAGTTTGCCTCGCAAACGTTCTGTCATTTCTGAGTTTTGCAGTTCACGATAAAGTTTTTCAAAGTAAGAAAAAAAGTGATCGCTGTAAGACAGGACAATTTTCCCCGCTGGTTTTAGGCTCCAAAACATGTTCTTGAATGCTTCTTCTTTCTCCTGAATACGTTGAAACACAAAGTTGGCCATGAAGTTTGCAGAGCTTCCTTCATGAAATGCGAGGTTTTTCACTTCTCTGTGTGATTCTCGAGCCACTTGAAGCCGATGGACATCAGGATCGACGGCAACAAATCTTCCATCTTGTCCTACGAGCTCGGCCAGATACACAGACAATTCTCCAGTACCACAGCCCAAATCTAAGATAACATCTCTAGGATGAATCTCTACATTGTTGATAAGTTCTTTTCCGTCTTCTCTTTGACGAACCACCCTTTGCTTGTAACTCAGGGCTGCTTGTTTGGAGTTGGACATTGTGCCCAACAAGGTAAAGTAAAAATCAAAAAAGTCAAGTTATGCAGGATGACCTTCTTACTAATAAGCCAATCAAATAGATCGCCTTTCTAACGAAGACAACCGCGGGTGTATAATAACAATGGTTTATAGTTGACAAGTCATCTCCACAATTTCTCAATACCAGTAGCCCCCGTTTCCCCCCCCCCCCCTTCCATCTCAACAATCTTTGACAGCTTTTGAAAGTTTTACTCTGTATGTGTAGCTATCTTTAAAATAGAGAGCGAGGAACGGGTGAAAGGAGAATAAGGAATAAGGAACGGGGAATGGGGACTGGGGAACGGGGACGGGGAAACGGGCACTAGGGAATGGGGAATGGGGCCTTAGGAACGGGGAACGAGGAACGAGGAAAAGGCAACGGAGAAAGGGGAATCTTTAAAATAGAGAATCTTTAAAATGAGGAATCTTTAAAATGAGGAATCTTTGAAATGGGGAAATCATTTAAAATGAAGAATCTTTAAAATAGAGAATCTTTAAAATGAGGAATCTTTAAAATGAGGAATCTTTAAAATGAGGAATCTTTGAAATGGGGAAATCATTTAAAATGGAGAATCTTTAAAATGGAGAATCTTTCAAGGCGAGAATCTTTAAAATGGGCTTTAAAAGCGGGAATCATTAAAATATAGAATCCTTAAAATGGAGAATCTTTAAAATAGGGAATCTTTAAAACAGGGAATCTTTTAAATAGGGAATCTTTAAAATAGGGAATCTTTAAATTAGGGAATATCTAAAAAAATGGAAAATTTAAAACAGGGAAACTTCAAAAGCGGGAATCTTTAAAACGAGGAATCTTTTAAAACGTGAAATGAAATCGACCAAATGTGTGAGCGGTCTGTGGGATAGTTGCTCCTTTTTTTACTCGAGTGAATCCAGTAAAATTCACGACTTTAAAGATTCACCATTTTAAAGATTCCCTATTTTAAAGATTCCTCGCTTAAAAGATCCCCACTTTTACAGATTTCTCATTTTAAAGATTCCCCACTCCCCACTCCCCACTCCCCTCTCTCCACGCCCCACTCCCCACGGTATCGGTTCAAAATGGACTGAACATTCATTAAATAAAATGTTTTTTTTTTAATAAATCCAATATACGGCATTCAAGATATCTGAACCACAACTCAGGAGAATACTGACTTGCATAATGTGGCTCACACCAGTTTTTTTCGTGGCCCTTGTCGAAAGCTTTTGAAAATTAAATTGATTGAGTTCTCGATGCTTGTTCAAGCGAACCGCCAATTCAAGTACATGGTCAGTATGCAAATGTAGATGGGCTCCTGATATGATTGTTACTTTATAACTGATCTGGGTGGCTATTCAGAAGTCTTTCGATCGGCCAATGGGTCCACAATTACAGTGAAGCAGGACCCGCCTGCTCCCAAGTTCATGTGTAATTTGGGAATATCGATTATATAACTGGTGACCTGATAGTGTTCAGTCCTCGAAGCTCGAGTGCAAATATTCATCATGTCCAACTCCAAACATCTTGGGAAATATGTGGAATTTATTTCTGCACTCCTTCTCTCTAAAAGCATACAGAGTCAAACTGAAATAGACAAAGTACAATCACTTTAGGCACTGTGTCGTAATGTCCCTGAACTAATTCAGACAGCAAATATGTTTTAATTGTACTTACAATTCTCTATTCCTTTCCCGAAGTAAACCTTGTATTCATGTTACGATTCTTGCTCTGTTCGTACTTAGAGACTATTAACGAGATAGCGTTCCCTCTGAAGTTTCGAAGTGCGTGTTCTCCCTTCTAGAGATATGTCTTTAGGGATGTTACATAACTGGACAGGGTTTAGAATAATTTCGTGCAAAACAGATGATATGTTCAGCTTTTTTTTATCTTGTCAAGCCATTTCACCATATAAGGGCAACAGGATGCGAGGATATGCCACGGTAATCAGTTACACCGTAAATCACGGCAAATACGGACCGAAAGCAGAGCAAGAAAATGGTCGCAATGAACGAGCCAAACTTTGTTCTTACCATTTTTCAAGCTTGACTTTGTAAGCAACGATATTTTATCAAAGCAGTATCACCTATCACATCTGTTTTGTCAATTGGTCTGTTTAAACACTTTTTAGATAAACTGGAAAGGTTATACCGATCGATCTAACACTCGCGGTGGGAAAATTACGTGATATTGATTATATGAACTTCATATATTCATTGCATCTGATTCATCATCACGGGTTTATTACGAATCAACTTAACGGCCTGCTCCCAGTTGGCTTGTTAGCTCAATTGGTAGAGCGCTGCACTAGTATCGCAGAGGTCAGTGGTTCGAATCCCGTACAGGCTTGATTTTTTTCAGGTCTGATTTTCGCTATTGCATAAATAGCTCTATCTACTGCGAAGGATCGTGCATCATACGTATATTGATTACATAACTAAGCAATTGTTCCATGAGCCCGCGTTGGATATGAGATGGTAAATAGCCAACGAGGCGCGAATCACCGATCTCGTATCCAACGCGGACGAATGAAATAATTGTTTCACTTAATTTCATTAAATCCTGAGCGTTTGGATATTTGGAGCTTTTTTCAGCTATGCAATGGTTGGTGCAATGCATTTCCATATAGGGTGACTCGGAATATATGTTGATAACCGGAGTTAACGGAACGAATTAGTAGACTAGAAATGCAAGATTCGGAGTTGAAAATTCGATAAATATGAACAATTCTTACACTACACATTTTGTGACTGAAAGCAAAGAAAACCCTTTTTTCTGGTGTCTGTCACAATTTTACTGCTTGTTCTTTAAAAGAGAAAGGCAATTTGATCTTTGATATGACAATGGAAAAGCTTACCAAACATCCCTCACCTAATTTTGTGTGTTTATCAATCCAAAATTTGAAGCGTATGCATTATTTACAAGTCATCACATCGCGAAATTCTTAGCTTTAGCCATCTATTGAAGTTACGAAGAGTTCTGACCTAACAACCCGAACTATAACTTAGCTTAATATACAGCCGATAATAAGCCCCATAGAACGAATGCATCTTCTTTCTTAGCTTAGAAGCTGAACTTTTTACCTATCAGTATAAAAGATTCGTGAGTAGCTACGTCAGTCAGCCATGAACTAATCGACTCCTGATTGTGGTGAAGAAACAAACTTGAACATACACCGAATGCAAATATGGCGTCCAATTTGAATTGCCATTGTTCTGGACTGACTAGCCTCGTCTTCACGTGGAAATACAAAAGGATTCTTACATGTGTGAGAGGCTAGTCAGTCCAGAACAATGGCAACTCAAACTGGACGCCATATTTGCATTCTGTGTATGTGAACAACCAGTTTCCCTGACCGTGACATTAATAATCTTGCGTTACCAGCTGCAGCTGATGAGAATTCAGATATTTTGCGCAATATATGCTAATCTACCATGCTGTGCACAGAAAACTATTTAACTGTAAGTTGAAATATCCCGGATTCGTCTGAAAACCTATTGACGTAAAATACGTTCTCCAATACGTGAAATCCTAAATTAAAGTGTAGCAGGTCGTCAAGTTGTTCCTGGTTTAGCTGCAATCAATACGCAATAGTAATCTCCTTCATCGGTAAACACCGTAAACGGTTTAGAATTTTCCCCGCTTGTGTACCGAGCACAAAAACTTGCTATCTTGTCTTTCGTGACTAGCTCTCGGTCAAACCTGCCTTGGTTAGTTGCCCAGACAAACGAGCACATGCTTTCAACACTTTCAAACTCAAAATCCTCCATCTCGACGTCGACACTTTTCCCGATGTCAAATCCCGCAGCCGAACACATTCTTTCAATCTCTGTCCTCCTTTCGTAAAAGCGTTTGTTTAGCATACGTTCCTTGCTTTCAGAGTTTTGAAGTTCTCGATAAATTTTATCGACGAAAGAGGGAAGGCGATCGCCGTAAGACAGCACAATTTTTCCTGCTGGTTTCAGGCTACAAAATATATTCTTGAAAGCTTGTTCTTTATCCTGAATCCAGTGAAACACAAAGTTAGAAAAGACCATGTCGTAAGTCTCTGAGCCCATTCCTGCGAAGTCAGCAGAGCTGCCTTCATGAAATGCAAGATTTTTTATTTCCCTGTGTGATTCTTGAGCCACTTCTACTCGATACCTGTCGGGATCAATGGCAACGACTCTTCCATCTTGTCCAACAAGCTCGGCCAGATACGCAGACAATTCTCCAGTACCGCAGCCCATATCTAAGATAACATCCCCGCGATGTATCTCTATATTATCGATCAGTTTTCTACCGTTCCCTCTTTGCCAAAGCGAGATTTGCTTGTAATTGTCCGCCACGTGTTTGGAGTTTGACATGATGAATATTTGCACTCGTCAGCTTCGAGGCTGAATCCTACACGTCACCAGTAATAATCGATATTCCCAAATTACACATGAACTTGGGAGCAGGCGGGTTCTGCTCCACTGTAATTGTGGACCTATTGGCCGATCGAAAGACTTCTGAATAGCCACCTGGATCAGTTATAAAGTAACAATCATATCAGGAGCCCATCTACATTTGCATACTGACCATGTATTTGAATTGGCGGTTCGCTTGAACAAGCATCGAGAACTCACATCAATTTAATTTTCACAAGTTTTCGACAAGGGCCACGAGAAAAACTGGTGTGAGCCATATTATGCAAGTCAATATTCTCCTGAGTTGTGGTTCAGATATCTTGAATGCCGTATATTGGATTTATTAAAAAAAAAATTTATTTAATGAAAGTTCAGTCCATTTTGAACCAATATGCATCGAAGCCCATACGGGTAACAATAACGCAACTGAGATACAATGAAATATATGAAGCTCAGATATTTTGTACTGCGGTATTAGATACATATGATGCACGATCCTCGCAGTAGATAGCGCTATTTAAGCAATAGCGAAAATCAGACCTGAAAAAAATCAGGCCTGTACGGGATTCGAACCACTGACCTCTGCGATACTAGTGCAGCGCTCTACCAATTGAGCTAACAAGCCAACTGGGAGCAGGCCGTTAAGTTGATTCGTAATAAGTTGATTCGTAATAAGTTGATTCGTTAAGTTGATACCGTACAGGCCTGATTTTTTTCAGGTCTGATTTTCGCTATTGCTTAAATAGCGCTATCTACTGCGAGGATCGTGCATCATATGTAATAACGCAACTATTCTTGAGTTTTTTAATCAGGGAGGAGGGAAAGGGGAACGGAGGGGGGGGAGGGGTGCACAAAGTTGGAAAAGATCATGTCGTAAGTCTCAGAGTCCGTTCCAGGGAAGCTGGCAGCGCTTCCTTCGTGATAAGCACGATTTTTTACTTTCCTGTGTGACTCTGTAGCCACTACTACTCGATAAATGTCGGGATCAACGTCAACGACTCCACCATCTTGTCCTACAAGCTCGGCAAAATTCGTAAACAATTCTCCAGTAATTCGTAAATGAGTTTTTTTTTTCTTCGCTCCCCATTTGAAATTTGCGAGATATTCTGGTAAATCTTTGCCACATGTTTGGAGTTGCACATTGTGAATATGTAACGAGTCAATCTTGTCACGTCACCATCCGTGATCGTTATTCCCGAATTGCGCACGTGGTAGGAAGCAGACAGGATCTTCCTTAACTAAACCTTTGGGACAGACTGACCAAAAGACTGCTTAACAACTGCCTGGTTCATATATCAGCGACTATAAATGAATTAACAAGCCGCAGTGGATAGTAAACATTGGAGCCTACCATTTGCATACTGACCATACGTCGATATTGGCGTTCCCTTGAACAAGCATCATCAAGAAGTGTCATTAATTTAATATTTATACGTTTTAGACAGGGAACATTATATAAAACTTGATGAGGACCACAATGCAGGTTGATATTCTTTGGAGTTGTAGCCCAGATTTAATGATTGCCGTAAATCATTTGAAAGCATTTCTAAAAAACATGTATTAAATTAAAATTCATGTTAGGAATTCGACGCGCATCCAAGCCCAAAGGAATAACGATAAAACTACTGTTCTGGATCTTTTTTTTGTCAGGGAGACGGGAGTAGGGGGGAGGCGGGCAGAGGGTCTTATGGGAGACTTGAGGTTCTTTACCGATTTATAATTTCAAATGTGGCTCAAAATAGTTTCGGTAAACAAAGCAAAGAGTGAAAAAATCTGCGAATGACTGTAAAATCTCACACAGGATAAAGCCTTACTAACAAATCCACACGTCACGCAATTCTTTGTGTTAGCTTATACTCCGTGAGGTGACCCTGAGGCTACAAATCGTTGCGAACTTCAACCCAAAGAATAATTTAGCTAAATATATAGCCGATGATAAGGCCTTTATAGCACGTGTTCCTTAGATTAGAAGCCGAGCTATTTCCTTATCGGTCTAAATGTTTCGTGAGGTCACACGTAAATCAGCCATAAACTAATGCGCTCCTAACGAGGAAATTTCTTCAGCCTGCTTGCTATCCTAGCGAAGAAACGAAAGAATATGGAAAGTTCGGGTCACGTTATTGGTGACCGGATTTAGCTGCAATCAATACATGGTAATAATCTCCTTCATCAGTAAACACCGTAAACGGTTTAGAATTTTCTCCACTTGTGTACGGAGCACAAAAACGTGTTATCTTGTTCGTGGCTAGCTCTGGATCAAACCTGCCTTGGTGAGTTGCCCAAACGAACGAGCACATGCTTTGAACATTTTCAAACTCCAATTTCTCCCTCTCCACGTGGACACTTTTCACGATGTCAAATCCTGCAAAGGAAAACAACTTTTCAACTTTTGTTTTCCTCCCCAAATAAAGTTTACTTAGCGTACGTTCCATACTGTCAGAGTTTTGAAGTTCACGATGAATTTTATCGAAGAAAGAAGGTAAGCTATCGCTGTAAGACATCACAATTTTTCTCGCTGGTTTCAGGCTACAAAAGATACTCTTGAAAGCGTCTTCTTTACTCTTGAATCCAGTGAAACACAAAGTTGCAGAAGACCATGTTATAAGTCGCTGAGCCCATTCCTGCGAAGTCTGCAAAGCTTCCTTCATGAAATGTAAGATTGTTTACTTCCCTATGTGATTCAGTTCTCGATCCACTTCTAGTCGATAACTGTCGGGATCAAAGGAAACGACTCCTCCAGCTTCTCGTACAAGCTCAGCCAGATATGCAGACAATTCTCCAGTACCGCAGCCCAGCCAAATCTAGGTTAACATCTCCGCGTTGTATCTCTATATTATCAATCAGTTTTTTCCCGTTCCCTCTTTGCCAGACGTGTCGTACTACACTGTAATTGTGGACAAATTGACCGATCGACTGAAAGCCCGTTGAATAGCCACCCGGATCAGTTATGAAGTAACAGTCACACTTAAAGTAACCATTAGGAACCCATGCATTTGCATACTGACCACGTCTTTGAATTGGCGGTTCGCTTGAACAAGTATCAAAAACCCACATTGATTTAATTTTCATAACTTTTAGACAAGGACCATGATTTAAAACTTGTTGATGACCATGCACATTATGCAAGTCAATATTCTTCTGAGTTGTAGTTCAGATTTCTGAAAAATCAATATATTTAATGAAAATTCAGTCCATTTTGAACCGATATGCATCGAAACCCAAAGGAATAACAATAACGCTATTATTCTTGAGTTTTTTTAATCAGGGAGGGGGAAAGGGGAACGGGGGGGCAAAGAGGGTGTTATCTGTGGCGACGAAACAAAAGAATATGGGAAGTTTGGACTGTCGAGTTAGTACATACTTTTAACATTTTTGAACTTAAGTCCTGCATCTTGATTTCGACACTTTTCACGATGTCATGTCTGTCCTCCTTTCATAAAAACGTTTATTTAACATACGTTCCATGTTTTCTGGGTTTTGAAGTTCACAGTCGTCCGGTTTGTTAATTCCTCGTATGATTACAGATAGAACTGGTTCCCACTCAGTCCTATTCACCATTACATGTCAATCCAAAATCATGTACCCTCATTCAGAAAAAGTTCTTGAACCCGTTTTAATGACACGAAACGTCACAGGGAACCAGGAAAACAGAAAAACAAACTTTGCGTGACTGTGGAAACGGTCAATATTCGAAAATGTTTCTCTAGTACTCCATACTAATGTAAAGAGATTGTTAGTCCCAAAAACAATTCTCGGTTTCGTGAGTGCTTTTGTTTTCCTATCTAACATCTATATGCGTAATAAAGGGGTAGTTATGCGGAAATCTTGCCTTTCATACTCGATGTTTTTAAGACCCAACGCCCCTGTGGTAACATCGCAGAAGTTAAAAAGAAAATGCACATCGATGACGAATTTTTTAAACCACAAAATTTTAGTTGAGAGCAAGACATTCCGGGTTTGACAGGAACCCGAGCACTTATACAAGCTTCACAAACAAACGTAATCGTGGTCCAACAGGCAATCACACTCACTAAGTTTTGGCTGCAATCAGTATACAGTAATAATCTCCTTCATCAGTGTACAATGTTAACGGTTTAGAATTTTCCCCGCTTGTGTATCGAGCACAAAAACTCGATACTCTTTCTTTCGTGACTAGCTCTGGATCAAACCTCCCTTGGTTGGTTGCACTTATAAAGGAGCACATACTTTCAACATTTTCGAACTCAAAATCCTCCATCTTAGCTTCGACACTTTTCATGATGTCAAATCCTGCCGACGAACACAACTCTTCAATTTTTGTTTTCCCATCGAAATAGTGTTTACTAAGCATACGTTCCATACTTTCAGAGTTTTGAAGTTCACGATAAATCTTATCGAGGAAAGAAGGTAAGTGATCGCCGTAAGACATCACAATTTTTCCTGCTGGTTTCAGGCTACAAAACATATTCTTGAAAGCTTCTTTATCCTGAATCCAGTGAAGCACAAAGTTGCAGAAGACCATGTCGTAAGTTTCTGAGTCCATTCCCGGGAAGCTGGCAGAGCTTCCTTCATGAAATGCAAGATTTTTTACTTCCCTGTGTGTTTCTCGAGCCACTTCTAATCGATAACTGTCAGGATCAACGGCAACAACTCTTCCATCTTGTCCTACGAGGTTGGCTATATACGCCGAAATTTCTCCAGTACCGCAGCCCAGATCTAAGATAACATCTCCGCACTGTATCTCTACATTATTCTGAATCAATATTTTTCCACTCCCTCTTTGAAAAAGCGAGAATTGTTTGTAACTCTCGGCCACTTGTTTTGAGTTAGACATTGCGAAAATTTTCTTTGAATTCAGACTAATGATCCATGTTACTTCTGTAGTATTCCCGAATAGCACATGCAATGAGGCGCAGATGGGTCGTACTCGACTTTATTATCCAACTACACCTGGACGAGTACAAATAACGCCATAGACGAGTACAAGTACCACGCGGTACTTGTACTCGTCTATTGTAGAGTACCGGTTAAACAAGTTTTCTCGCATCGCGCAAGCGAAGAATTGGATTGTAGTTACGAAAAAAAACAAACAAACGGCGGACAATTTGAATCATATTTCCGACGACGAAGAGTCACAATTGCTGGCAAATATAGATCCAATTTCATTAGATGAATCGAACGAAGAAAAACAGTTTGACGACCAGAAAATTTCTTCATTTAATGAAGAAAATAGAAACAGCAACACAACTTGAACGCGCCAATTCCGTTCCGCTTCGCATACTTCTGTCACGCACTCCCCGTAAATAAATATCCGCGAAATTTGCCCGCACTGAAATAACAGTTTGGCCTGTTGGATAATAAATAACTTATTAGACGTTTTGTTGTGTAGTATCGCTGAGTATTTTTACTCGTTATTTGTATTTTGACGAGCCCGTAGGGCTCGTCAAAATACGGCACAACTCGTAAAAATACCCAGCGATACTACACAACAAAACGTCCAATAAGATGCATTTGTGAGAATGGTTTTCAAGTGACGTCACAACATATGCTAATTAAGCGTCCGCCACACTGGTGTCGCAGAAGCTTATTAGCATATGTCAAAATGCGGTGCTCTGGTGCGTGACTCTTTAAAATATGTCGCAAGATTTGGAAAAAAATTTTGATAAAACATCACAAAGGAAGAAAAAAAAGATATTTGCAATATACCTTTAAGTGACTATGTAAAAAGACAAGAGCCACATGTTCAACAAAGATATTTAGAAAAAATGTCACTCGTGGGGATCGATCCCGCTCAGATCTACAATGTTTACCACCCATAGTAGCTAGAGATCTTCTGTGCCATTTAGTTATCGATACGAGTTATCATACAAAGAAACAGTTCAAAGCTTTCAAAAGCTTGGAGGCCTACAACCAGATGGTCTCGGGTTTTACTTCCAGTGTTCAAGGGAAAGTCATAGGTAAAAAAATTCGTGGTGATCGGAAAGGTGAGACATTCTCAACGAAGGAATGAGCGACCAATTGCAGTTTGGATTATTACTTATTAGGAGGGAAACGTGTTATCAGCCCACTGCCTTGGTTGTGAAGCTGGTCTAGCTCTATCTTCAAAACCGAGTAGTCCGCTTGATGAATTTCTCCAAGTTTAATGTTCACGCTGTTCCACTTTTTATCTCTACCAATATTCTGCCTTTACCTTTAATCTACTTTAAAAATTTACTCTATCTTAATGCATGATGTCTATAATAAAGTCGTGCTATCTAACATTTCTGCTCTCTTTAGACCCATTAAAGATGCTCATCATTATAACACACGATCTTCTACCGCTGGTAACTTCTATATAAACTACTCTGGACTAAATCACTATAAGAATTCTTTTTCCTCTATGGGCGCAAAAAGTTGGAGCTGTATTCCTGATGTTTTGAGACAGCTCTCAAAATATAGTTTCAAGAAAAAATAACCGAATCCTTACTTCAGATCCTTCTGAACCAGGACTCTTATCCTGATATTGATACATTAATAAATGAAATGACAAGAAACTAGATTTCGTTAAAATAAAGAGTATTTTGAGCTTTTCCTGTTTTTAATTGTGCTCGTGGCTTCGTAATTAATATACCTATATTTTTTTATTCACTTTTGTAATTGACATCTGTACCTTTGTAATTGTTATTTATTTTTTTGTCATTAGAAAAATATTATATTAATATGTAATTGATACGTTTCCCATACTACCTGCCTCGATTAGCTTCGCTATATTGCAGGTAGTCTTAATTTGTAAGTTAAATTGTGATTATAAATAAAGATGTTGTTGTTGTTGTTGTTGTTGTAGACTGACATCGATTTTCTTTCGTTTCTCAGCTGCCTCGCGTTCTTGACGCTCGAGTGATCTTTTACGGCGGTCCTTCGCTCGTTTAGCTCTTGCCTCTTTAATATCGTGGTTTTCCTGTCGATATTTTGTCTTCCCTAGATTCAAAGTAGGAACCCAATCGGCGTTGTACTTATCCCAGGGTTTTGCGGATTGTACGTCCTGACACGACGTGTCGTCCACAGACTCTTTCATTACTGAGGACATCCTTCGAAGTGATGTCGTCGCGGCTGATGGCGGCGATTCATCTTTCTCTTCGTTCTCTGCTTAACTCTTCTGCTTTTTCTCTTTGGTTAGTGACTACTACTGGAATCCTAGAAAACCCTTTACCTTTCGTCTGTCCACTATGATGAAAACAATCAACCATAATACAGTGAACCATGATGAAAAATACTTCTAAAGCTTTGATAATTTACGCGAAATGTTTGAATTATACGACACCAATATGGCAGCGTAGCAACCGTTGTTAAGGTATATGTCACCTGGGTCATATGAGGTAACAAACCCCGGCGGATGATAAACATTCGGAGCCCATACATTTGCATACTGAAAGCGGAACTTAATCGTAGCCAAGCTAAAACAAATAACAATACAGCTACTAAGCTTGAGATTTTTTACTATCAGGGAGGAGGGGGGGGGGGGGGAAGAGCGAGTGGAGCAGATGGTCTTTTTGTAAACTTGCCATCCTTAACCGGCTTATCACTTTTCAGGTAACTCAAAATTGTTTCGGTAACGGATACAAACTAAAAAAAACCGCAAATGACTATTATGTCCCTAACAGAGGAGGAAGCATTCCTGACAAATCAACGCATCCCGCCAATCTTTGCTCGAGCTGCATACTGCGGTTTCAAATTTTTTAGAACAAAGGCTAAGCTTGCCATATAGCATCCATCTTGTTCCACGAACTCGGTCAGAAACACAGACAGTTCTCCACTACTGCAGCTCAGATCCCAAATAACATCTCTGCGATGTATCTCTCTATTATCGATCAGTTCTTTTCTTTTCCCTCTTTGAACAAACGAGATTGGCTTGCAATTGTCTGCCACGTGTTTGGAGTAGGACATTGTGAATATTTGCACTCAAGCCTCGAGAACTGAATTGAGCCACGTCACCAGCTGTAATCGATAATTCCCGAATTGCGCATTTGATAGGGAGCAGACGGGTCGTATAAAACTAATTCACCGAAGAATTGCCGAATAATGTCGACTTCGAGTCGAATATATACGCCCCCTATGAGAAATACTATCCATTGCCGTTCCATTGGGAGGTTTTTGACTCCGCCCGAAACACCAGTGGGAGATCATAGCTACAGTCAGTTTTAAATGATATATACAGCTGGGTATCATCAGTGTAGAAATGATACCGTAACTTGTGGAACTTAATGATGTCGGCAATGGGTGATGTGTACAGGAGATAGAGAAGAGGGCCCAGAACAGATCCCTGAGGTACGCCACGTTCCAAAGAGCGCAGTGTTTAATTTACTTGCAGTCATTGACTTGTGCGAACTGCTTGCGAGACGTCAGGTAGGATTTAAACCAGCAAGTACAGTACCCTTAACTCCAAAACGATCTTGCGGTCTTGATAGCAATATCGAGTGGTCTACTGTGTCGAAGGCTGCAGACAGATCCAATGAAGAAGTAAGACATACTCGTTATTGTCCATTGCGCGCAAGATGTCGTTTTAGACCTTCACTAGAGCTGTTTCCGGGGAATGGAAGTTCTTGTATGCCGACTGGAACCCCTCGTCCAGGTAGTGCGACATAACGTGATCTGTGAGTTGTATGGCAGCTGCCTTTTTAACAAGATTTGATATTGCTTTTGGTTCGAATCGGGCGAAAATTTTGAAACTGTTCAGAGTCAGCGTCAGTTTTCTTCAGCATGGGGGATAGTGTAGCAACCTTCAGATCATCGGGCATAGTACCAGTCGATAAGGACAAGTTGATGATCTTCGTAATGGTAGGGAGTTATACTGTGAAACAGCCTTTCAAAACTGCTGCAGGTTGACGATCAAGTTTACAAGAGTTAGAAAACAGTTTCTTTGAAAACCTTTCTTGCTTCCTTCTGGGTAACCTCCGGCAAACTTGCAAAATTCTACACTACGAACTGTCATATGGGAAAAGAAGACCTGAGACGTACTCTCCTTTCCACAAGCCCATGATTTATTTTGTCAATCTTGCTGGTGAAAAGTCAGCAAATGAATTTGCTAGGCCAGTGCTATCGGAAGAGGGAAGATAGCGCTCATCAGGTGTTTTTAGCAAAATCTTACTAACAGTCTTAAATAATATCTTCTGATCTGATGAATGTTCATTGATGATGTCGGTGTATTTGTTGACTTAAGTGAATCGATCAGATTGTTAACAACGTTGGATTGATGAACATATTGCTCGCGATCACATCGTAGCCGTTGATCGCCACTTCCGTTCTAACCGCCTTTGGATGTTTTTCTGAACTACCACTTCCGGTTTATACCAGGACGCGTGAGGTCGTAATGTCACTTTTTTAAAGGGGTGTAGGGGTGTAAGAGGGATCTCAATACGTTATCATATTGATCCACAAGGGAAGTGAGTTTAGTGGCTTGATCCTGTAGCGGAGAAGAACTCGAGATATCTTCACAGAAGGAGTCAGTATCCAAGGAGCGTAGTTTCCGATGGTTCACCTTTTTCTTCTTAAAGTGTGGTATTTGTACCGCAAGTTACAATGAACCTTGCAGTGATCAGAAATTACAAGGTCATTACTTTTAATTTCAATGATGAGACGATCGCCTGATTTGGAAATGACGAGATCCAGGCTGTGTCCGTTGGCGTGGGTTGCTCCAGTGACATGTTGTTTTAGGTTGCATGATTTAAGAATTTCGTTAAAGCGATTTGCAGGGACGGAGGGGTCATCGACATGAAAATTGAAGTCTCCAGAGATTAATAAGTAACCAGTGGATTCCACTAGAACTAGTAGCTCCAGTAACCGTGAGAATTCTTCAAGAATTGGTATACTAGAGGTGTTATCAGGAGGGCGATAGATGAGCAGAAATCTAATGAGTTCGAGTCAACCGTCAAATGGCCAAAATATCAACCGCAACTGTCAAAAACGCAATATTGTTACCGTCAACCGTCGAAAAAGCAAGCTATTGTTAGCCGTCAAATGTCTTAGATATCCTGCTTTATTAATGTATCTATTCAAACATGGAATCAAATATGTTCAAATATGGAAAGCTTATACCGGTCGATCTAACACTCGCTGTGATAAAATCACGTGATACTGATTACGTGAATAAGCCCGCGTTGGATATGAGATGGTAAATAGCCAATTAACGAGGTGCGAATCACTGAGTTGGCTTTAACCAATCTCGTATCCAACGCGGACGAAAGGAATAATTGTTTCCCTGAATTTCATGAAATCCTGAGCGTTTGGATATTTCGAGCTTTTTTCAGCTCTGCAATAGTTGGTGCAATGCATTTCCATATAAGATGACTCGGAATATATGCTGATAACCGGAGTTAAGAGAACCAATCGGAAGACTAGAAAGAAACAAAAGAACATGTGAACAACCAGTTTCCCTGACCGTGACATTAATCATCTTGCGTTACCAGCTGCAGCTGATGAGAATTCAGATGTTTTGCGCAATATATGCTAATCTACCATGCTGTGCACAGAAAACTATTCAAATGTACGATGAAACATCCCAGATTCGTCTGAAAACCTATTGAGGTAAAACATGTACACGTTTTCCAATACGTGAAATCCTAAATTAAAGTCTAAAAGGTCGTCAAGTTTTTCCTGGTTTAGCTGCAATCAATACGCAATAATAATCTCCTTCATTGGTAAACACCGTGAACGGTTTAGAATTTTCCCCGCTTGTGTACCGAGCACAAAAACTTGCTATCTTGTCTTTCGTGACTAGCTCTCGATCAAACCTGCCTTGGTTAGTTGCCCAGACATACGAGCACATGCTTTCAACACTTTCAAACTCCAAATCCTCCATCTTGATGTCGACACTTTTCACGATGTCAAATCCCGCAGCCGAACACATCTCTTCAATCTTTGTCCTCCTTTCGTAAAAGCGTTTGTTTAGCATACGTTCCTTGCTTTCAGAGTTTTGAAGTTCTCGATAAATTTTATCGACGAAAGAGGGAAGGCGATCGCCGTAAGACAGCACAATTTTTCCTGCTGGTTTCAGGCTACAAAACATATTCTTGAGAGCTTCTTCTTTATCCTGAATCCAGTGAAACACAAAGTTAGAAAAGACCATGTCGTAAGTCTCTGAGCCCATTCCTGCAAAGTCTGCAGAGCTGCCTTCATGAAATGCAAGATTTTTTATTTCTCTGTGTGATTCTTGAGCCACTTCTACTCGATACCTGTCGGGATCAATGGCAACGACTCTTCCATCTTCTCCTACAAGCTCGGCCAGATACGCAGACAATTCTCCAGTACCGCAGCCCATATCTAAGATAACATCTCCGCGATGTATCTCTATATTATCGATCAGTTTTTTTCCGTTCCCTCTTTGCCAAAGCGAGATTTGCTTGTAATTGTCCGCCACGTGTTTGGAGTTTGACATGATGAATATTTGCACTCGAGCTTCGAGGACTGAACCCTATCACGTCACCAGTAATAATCGATATTCCCAAATTACACATGAACTTGGGAGCAGGCGGGTTCTGCTCCACTGTAATTGTGGACCTATTGACCGATCGAAAGACTTCTGAATAGCCACCTGGATCAGATTTAAAGTAACAACTTTTGCATATTAGGAACCCATCTTCATTTGCATACTGACTATGTATTTGAATTGGCGGTTCGCTTTAACAAGCATCGAGAACTCACATCAATTTAATTTTCACACTTTCGCTCCGACGAAGGGCTAAAGCTCGAAACGTCAGCTTTTGTAATCATTACGGTGGCCAATTTACCATTTCAACTTTGTTGATATATCCAAATTATTTCGTTTTTCCCACCGACGCAGCCCCAAACAGTTTCTTTCGAAACTTTCCGCCTTTATTCATTTTTAATTTTCAAAAGCTTTCTACAAGGGCCACGAGAAAAACTGGTGTGAGCCACATTATGCAAGTTAATATTTTCCTGAGTTGTGGTTTAGATATCTTGAATGCCGTATACTGGATTTATTAAAAAAAAAAAAACATTTTATTTAATGAAAATTCAGTCCATTTTGAACCGATACGCATCGAAGCCCATACGAGTAACGATAACGCAACTATTCTTGAATTTTTTTTTAATCAGGGAGGAGAGAAACGGGAACGGGGCGGGGGAGGGGTGCACAAAGCTGGAAAAGACCATGTCGTAAGTTTCAGAGTCCGTTCCAGAAAAGCTGGCAGCGCTTCCTTCGTGATAAGCAAGATTTTTTACTTTCCTGTGTGACTCTCTAGCCACTACTACTCGATAAGTGTCGGGATCAACGGCAACGACTCGACCATCTTGTCCTTCGAGCTCGGCAAAATTCGTAGACAATTCTTCAGTACTTCATAAATCAGCGGTTTTCGGTTTTTTTTTTTCGCTCCCCATTTGAAATTTGCGAGATTTGCTGGTAAACCTTTGCCACATGTTTGGAGTTGAACATTGTGAATATTGAACGAGTCAATCTTGTCACGTCACCATCTGTGATCGTTATTCCCGAATTGCGCATGTGGTAGGAAGCAGACGGGATCTTCCTTAACTAAACCTTTGGGACAGACTGACTAAAAGACTGCTGAACAGTCGCCTGGTTCATATATCAGCGACCATAAATGAATTAACAAGCCGCACCGGATAGTAAACATTGGAGCCTAACATTTGCATACTGACCATACGTCGATATTGGCGTTCCCTTGAACAAGCATCATCAAGAAGCGTCATTAATTTAATATTTATACGTTTTAGACAGGGAACATAAAATAAAACTTGATGAGGACCATGATGCAGGTGAACATTCTTTGAAGTTGTAGCCCAGATTTAGTGAATGCCGCAAATCATTTGAAAGCATTTCTAGAAAACATGTATTAAATTAAAATTCATGTTAGGAATTCGACACGCATCCAAGCCCAAAGGAATAACGATAAAGCTACTATTCTTGATATTTTTTTATTTGTTGTCAGGGAGACGTGGGTTGGGGGGGGAGGTGGGCAGAGGGTCTTATGGGAGACTTGAAGTTCTTTACTGGGAGACGGGGGAGGGGAGGGTGAGTGGGAAAAGGGTCTTATCGGAGATTTAAAGTTCTTTACCGGTTTATAATTTCAAATGTGGCTCAAAATAGTTTCGGTAAACAAAGCAAAAACTTAAAAAATCTGCAAATGATTGTTATGTCTCACACACACAGGATGAAGCCTTACTAACAAATCCACACGTCACGCGATTCTTTGCGTTAGCTTATACTTCGTGAGGTGACCCTGAGGTTACAAATTGTTGCGACCTGACAACCCAAAGAATAATTTAGCTAAATATAAAGCCGATGATAAGGCCTTTAAAGCACGTGTTCCTCCTTAGATTAGAAGCCGAGCTATTTCCTTATCGGTCTAAATGATTCGTGAGGCCACACGTAAATCAACCATGAACTAATGCTCTCCTAGCGAGGAAATTTCTTCAGCCTACCCGCCATCCTAGCGAAGAAACGAAAGAATATGGAAAGTTCGGGTCACATTATTGGTGACCTTATTTAGCTGCAATCAGTACATGATAATAATCTCCTTCATCAGTAAACACCGTAAACGGTTTAGAATTTTCTCCACTTGTGTACCGAGCACAAAAACTTGCTATCTTGTCTTTCGTGGCTAGCTCTGGATCAAACCTGCCTTGATGTGTTGCCCAAACGAACGAGCACACGCTTTCAACGTTTTCAAACTCCAAGTTCTCCCTCTTGACGTCGACACTTTTCACGAAGTCAAATTCTGCAAATGAAAACAACTCTTCAACTTTAGTTTTCCTCCCCAAATAAAGTTTACTTAGTATACGTTCCATACTTTCAGAATTTTAAAGTTCACGATGAATTTTATCGAAGAAAGAAGGTACGCTATCGCTGTAAGACATCACATTTTTTCCCGCTGGTTTCAGGCTACAAAATATATTCTTATATGTGCACGATCCTTCGCAGTAAAGCACTATTTAAGCAATAGTGAAAATCAGACCTGAAAAAAACTCAGGCCTGTACGGGATTCGAACCATTTGATGGCCTGCTCCCAGTTGGCTTGTTAGCTCAATTGGTAGAGCGCTGCACTAGTATCGCAGAGGTCAGTGGTTCGAATCACGTACAGGCCTGAGTTTTTTTCAGGTCTGATTTTCACTATTGCTTAAATAGTGCTTTACTGCGAAGGATCGTGCACATATACGTTTCATAACCGCAGTTCATATATATGTATTTCATATGTTTGTTGTTTGATTTATCATCTACGGGTTTATGTCGAATTAATTTGATGGCCTGCTCCCAGTAGGCTTGTTAGCTCAATTGGTAGAGCGCTGCACTAGTATCGCAGAGGTCAGTGGTTCGAATCCCGTACAGGCCTGAGTTTTTTTCAGGTCTGATTTTCACTATTGCTTAAATAGTGCTTTACTGCGAAGGATCGTGCACATATACGTTTCATAACCGCAGTTCATATATATGTATTTCATATGTTTGTTGTTTAAAATATATTCTTGAAAGCATTTTCTTTACTCTTGAATCCAGTGAAACAAAAAGTTGCAGAAGACCATGTCATAAGTCTCTGAGCCCATTCCTGCGAAGTCTGCAGAGCTTCCTTCATCAGTGAAATGCAAGATTTTTTACTTCCCTGTGTGATTCAGTTCTCGATCCACTTCTACTCGATATTAGTCTCCCTCGCAGCCGTTTTTAGTCTCGTCACGCAACGCTTCTCTTTGTGGGGAGAAGCGTTGCGTGACGAGACTAAAGACGGCTGCGAGGGAGACTAGGGCGAATTTCGCGGATATTTATTTACGGGGAGTGCGTGACAGAAGTATGCGAAGCGGAACGGAATAGCGCTTTATACTATTACTAAAAATAGATTTTGTTACGTGATAACCTATGAGACCCCCGCACAGACTCAGACAAACAAAACGACAGAAAATTTCGTCAAAAAATGACTTGGCGTTCTAAAAGGAAGCGGCATGGTTGGTACCAAACACTGTTGTTGGGGTGAGTGTAAGACAGACTCAAGATATGCAGATAAATGGCCAAAATCACTCAAAGAGTGAAAGGAATCAGGGAAGAAAGTATTCATTCCTTTCCCTAAACCTTCGCGAGACATGGCAAAGTGCAAGCGTTGGCTAGTGGCTTGTTCGCGTGAGTTTTTTACGGAGAAAAAGAAACACTTAAGTTATATTTGTCCTCTTCACTGGCCCGGCGAAAAAGGTCTAACAGCCGAATTTCCCGATCCACTGAAGGCAAATCTAAGACCAGCGCAAGTAAGTTGAGCACATGCTCCTAAGAGGAAAGCACCGAAAGAAAGAGAAAATTCAGCGTTAAAGAAACAGAAATTATTCAATGACAACTGCATGAACATTAACTACATAAACTACATGAACTGGCATTTAATAGAAACACAACCAGTATTGAGCGAAATACACAAAAATCCGCCGCTCGTATCTTACAAAAGAGGGCGATCGCTCAAAGACATACTCGTGAGGGCCAAACTTTGAATAGGCTATTCTACACACGCGCTGGGGAGTCGTGTAGGCCTGTCAACCCCCTTTTTACATTGTTTACATCAGAATTTTCTTGAAAAACTTTGGCAGCAAACCATTTTCCATGATCGATTGCCGGATCAAGGGTGTGATAATTCCCGCATCTCACACAGTCTGTACAAGATCTTCTCGTTTACCGCTTAATTTTAAGCCCCTACATTTTAACCACCGTTTTAGCTGGTCTACAATGTATTCTTCCGGTTCTCTTTCAAATTTGGAGCCAGGAACGCCGTCCTCTTCGGTCAGAACTGTAAGAGAATAAGCGAACTACTCGCCATTTCCCTTGTAGCTCTCAAAGAAGTGGAGTTTGTTTGTCTGAGTCACGCGGGGGTCTAAAATTTCATGACGTCATTAGTATAAAGCGCTATTGGCGCATTGTTGTGTTGCTGTTTCTATTTTCTTCCTTAAATGAAGAAATTTTCTGGTCGTCAAACTGTTTTCCTTCGTTCGATTCATCTAATGAACTTGGATCTAAATTTGCCAGCCATTGTGACTCTTCGTCGTCGGAAATATGATTCAAATTGTCCGCCGTCTGTTTGTTTTTTTTTTCGTAACTACAATCCAATTCTTTGCTTGCGCGATGCGAGAAAACCTGTTTAACCGGTATTCTACAATAGACGAGTACAAATACCGCGTGATATTTGTACTCGTCTATGGCGTTATTTATACTCGTCCAGGTGTAGTTGGATAATAAAGTCGAGTACGACCCATCTGCGCACAGGCAGCCCAAGTTCACTACTTAGAAAAGCGGACGTGACTCTTACCGTGTTGCGCAACATTTTACATTTATAAAGGTTTGTACGGGATGTTATCGGTTTGCCTTAAAAGAGAGGAAAAAATGTCTCGTTTTGAAATAAAATGGGCTTACCTTATTGCCTTGTTGTTTTCTTTGTTGATTCCTAGCGTCTCAGGCCATTTTGAAGCGTTTTCGGCGAGTTAGCGATAACATCCCATACAAACCTTTATAAATATAAAACGTTGCGCAACACGGTAAGAGTCACGTCCGCTTTTCTAGTAGTGAGCTTGGGTTGCCTGTGGTGAGCTTCACAGGTTTTTACACCGAGGATCACAGGCAGCCCAAGCTCACTACTAGAAAAGCGGACGGGACTCTTACCGTGTTGCGCAACGTTTTATATTTATATAGGTTTGCATGAGATGTTATCGGTTTGCCTTAAAAGAGAGAAAAAAAATGTCTTGTTTTGAAATAAAATGGGCTTACGTTATTGCCTTGTTGTTTTCTTTGTTGATTCCTAGCGTCTCAGGCCATTTTGAAGCGTTTTCGGCGAGTTAGCGCTATGTCGGTGTTCAACTGTTGAACTTCCCTGAAGACGTGAACCGTCCCAGATCACCGCACATAACCTTCGTAACAAGGACCCAAAGGTCTGTTGGTACATCTTCGTGCCGCATGCAGATCTTCGTTCCGTTTTCTTCTTTCTGCCTAACATAGACCAACAAATCATCAGCCTTATCGATTTCTCGTCCCTCTCTAAATTTTAAATCGTACACCTGCTTTCTGGAACGTGGCAATGCACCAGGTGTTCTGGCCTGAATAGAACCTCCTGCTTGATCCGAGATCACTTTATATAACTGGGAAGGCGCTGTGTTAACCACCCGTTGCTTCATAGCCAGTAGCGTGCTCTTAGCCGTCGGGTAGAATGTTGCCTTTGAGCCTTTGCGACTGTTCCCATGGAGACTCACTTCAAAATCAACTTCGTCTTCCCCTGTATCTATATGATACTGCAGTAAGGCTACTCCGTTCACAATTTTGCTACTGGAATCCTTCAGTAGAAAGATTGACCTCACGAGACTCGGACAAACTTTGTTTCCTTTTGAGTGGATCACCAAGTGGTACTGGTTACTTTGTGTGAGCTACAGCTCTTTCTTAGCCACTACTCTAAACTCCAGATCTTCAGCCTCTTTTTGGCACTCAACTACCATTCATATCATCCTTGATGTCTTCCCAGTGATTATATGAGTCAACGTTTATAATGAATGCCGCGTTTTCACGTACTCGTAAAGGATGACGTTCACAAAGTGGGTTTTTACAACTTTGCCAACCAATGACTTCCACCGCTTCTCTTGGCGTATACCTTGACTTTCTCCCAGATTCAAAAACGGGAATTTCTTTGTTCTCTTTCCAGTATCTAAAGCTCTATACAAAAGAGACAATTTATAATTTCATGGAAGCAGTAGGTTTTCATTACGAGTAGATTGTGCATTTGAAACGCTCAGAACATTTTCAACAGAGTATGAATATCTCCAACGCTAATGGAGTTGTTTAAACGCCTCATAGTTTTTGTCGTTGTTTAGAGTATTATGTAAAAATTAGAATACAAATGTACGAACATATGTTCGCGCCAAAGAAAGGCGGCAGTCTATGTAATAATAAAAGTAAACGGTATATTACACTTGTCAGGGGTTAATCCCATCAACCACTGAAATGGACATTTGAATACAAATTCGAAATGTTGCTATCAACTAGACAATACTTTGACGGTTCAACATGATGGACAAGCAGTAGAATACACCTAGCACTTAAAAAAACATCACACATTGCAAAGCGCAAAAGAAAGGCCAACGTACCTCACACGTAGACAAACAGCTAACAGTGTCTGCTTCAGGACAGCGGATGCCATCTTTTCTCTTTTGAAAAGAAGAGGAAGATGGATCTTGGGCTGCATCTAAGTCAACAACTACAGAAGGCGAACTTGGGCATCCTCCGCCATTTGCAGATGATTTGTTGACCGAACTGTCATCTGGCCCGTCGACGATAATTACTTGCACGGGACACTGGCTATCGCTAGCGCCCGCATTCGCATGTGCCTGCTCGCTCCAACCTCTCTGACGTCCACCACCAACGGAGACTAAGCGAAGACCAGGCCATTCACTTTCTTCTTTTCTCGCTCGTTTGCTGGCATTTGCTGGTGAATTCGCATGTGTTCTCTTATTCTCAACTTCTCTCTCACATCCGCTACCAGAGGCGGGTCCGCTCACGCCACACCGTCCACTTTCTTCTTTTCTCGCTCGTTTGCTGGCAATTGCTGTTGAATTCGCATGTCTTCTCTCATTCTCACCTTCTCTCTGACATCCGCTACCACAGGCGGGTCCGCTTACGCCACACCGTCCACTTTCTTCTTTTCTAGCTAGTTTGCTGGCAGTTGCTGGTGAATTCGCACGTGTCTGCTCACTTTCACTTTCTCTGTGACATCCACTACATGACAAATACTATAAGGGAAAGTTATATTAAGGCGAGATTATAACAATAACAAAAACTTCAACTAAAATAACTCCGACAGCAATATTATCAAGGAGAGTACTAAACATTTCTACTAATAATAATATAGAAAAATATAATGATAATGATAATGATAATGATGATGATGATGATAATGGTAATCATAATGACAATTATAATGACAATAATAACAACAATAATTTATAAACCGCTATTTGTATTGCTATTCAATGGGTCTTTACAATAATTCCGTTGCACAATAACTTTAAGAATCTCATCACTCTAGACGTTGCAATCGAAAGCATCAAATGTTGGGACCAACCTTGCCGGTGTTTTAAAAAAATATTAAAGTTGCAAAAGGCATGCAACTCTTTGGGGGCGGGGTGGGGATAGTTAATAAAAAAAGAAAATGAAAAAACAAACTAAAAGCATTGAAGTAAAGATAAAGAGCCACTGTTAACATTTACCTAGATTTACTTGTGACCACTGCCAGTGATTGACATGTGTCTGCTGTTATACCTTGGTAATGCAGCCTGTTCCAAAGCCAAATGCAAAGTGACAGCCAAACGTCTGATGAGTCCTTCTTACCGATCATAATGAGGCCGTTACCTTTCCCAGGTGCCATCGTCACTGGATGGGTGTCGATTATGTAAGGTTTGTCATCACGACACCCAATAGTTAACACCTAGGGTTCACAGGTGAAGACAGCCAGGAAGTCATTACATGCAAGATCGCAGGGCTTTGAGTGTAATTTTTGTCTGCCTTCGTATGAAAAAACCGCGTCAGCAAATGGCAACTCCTCAGAGAAGTCTTACAGAGAGGTCACTACCTTCTGTTCCCTCAGAATTCTGTATCCTTCCAATGCGTCGTACATTCTGTGGAGGTATCGACGCTCATTTATTATTTCCGGTAGCTGCCAAATAGCGTCCTCAATAGCTTCGGCCAACTCCACGAAAAATTCGATCCCTGTTACCACCTCACTTACTATAACGTCTGCGATTTTCACAGAAAGAAAGGCGCATGCGTTTGTTCCGTCGTTATCTAACGCATTCTCCGACTGCTCAGCTGGTTCGTCAGTGGCATTGTCCTTCAGTTGGACTGCAAATCGGTGGTCAAACTGTTGTACTGCTGTTGCTTGACTTACTCTCAGGTGCATAACGTCCAGGTCGTCTGAGACCCTCTTGTTCTCCCTGCTCAGGATTGTGGCTGCCTCTTCTAAAGATAGCCGACTATGTCTGTCGAAGTTTGCACATCCTCTGTATACATCCTCTAAATCTCTCCAGACGGTTGCGCGTTCAACAGCGTACTTTTCGTCAGCCAGGAGAAGTTTCTTTTGGCGTAAAAGAGAAGAAATAAAAATCTTTAATTGATCTTGTGTTGATACGTTTCCCGCCGATCTGATCTCCGATCGATAAGGGTACTTGACACTTGGATTGATGATCGAAAAGAATATCATGCCCAGGGCCCAAATATCCGCCAGCATGAAATCACCGATTGACGCGTCAGATAAGAGCATCTCTTTAACAAACAGTTCTGGTGCCTCATACACAACTGTCCCTCGATCAATGTTGTTTGTTCGTGAGGCAAAAAACGACTGCGTCTGTACAATCAGGGAGCGACTTTCCCCAAAGTCGGTCAGCTTGCAGGCAACAGGCCTGGATTCAAATTGCCGAGAAATTTCGTACTCGTCTGATAATGTACAATAGTGCTGATTGTTTATCAGTACGTTTGCTGGCTTAAGATCCCTATGGGCTATTCCTTTAGAGTGAGGGTGAGCCAGCCCATGAATAATCTCCTTTGCTGCATGATTCAGTAGATCAAACAGTCCTTCACAGTTAAACTCATCAATTTGCGGCAGAAAATCTACGAGGGAATGAACACGCAAATCATTGTGACCAAAGTGCTTGAAATCGAAATAAATGTTTTTCAGCATCATAGCAAGCGGCTGCAAAGAAACCCCTTTCAATCTCACGATGTTTGGGTGTTGCAAATCGTTGAGGAGTCTTATTTCTTTATAGAAGAGCTTCTTTTCTTCTTGATCGAGCACTTGCAGCATTTTTTTAACGACAACGGTATGACACTTCCTATCTCCTGAACTTTTGTATTCGGTTGTGTAAACACCTCCAAAGGAACCTTGTCCTATTCTCTGTTTTACCGTCAATTCATTACACTTGAAGCGTGGAATCTCTTCTGCAATTTCGCTGCCAGGTGACCCTCTTCGTATCAGCTGAGGAAGCTTGAACTTTCGAAAAACCGACATAGTTGAATTTTTCACCGCTCCATCTCAACATGTGGCTTAAGTTTCGCGCAAAAATGTTTCCCTCGGCCGCACGTGCGATAGTCGGCCTTCGACCTAAATTGTTCAAAGGAAGCCATTGTTTTGTCACACCGCCAGCAACAAGATCGTGTTCTCTCACCGTACACGTCCGTCAAGCAATGCGCGCTAGGCCGAAAAAGAGAGACCGCGCCCGAAAAAAGCCTGCTTAACCTTATTGAGGCCCTAGAATATTCCGATCGCTCCTTCGTCAGGGATGTCTGTTCCAAACTTGGATTCAATGCATAGAACAACAAATCCAAGAGCCGAAAGCAGTGGTGGCTGAAGAAAGACCATGAAAAATCACGCGCAAACTGTCTTAACATATCAAAAGCTGAAATAACAGTTACTAGTGCTCGGGGTATTTCTACAATCGTACTTTCAAAGGATTGTCTGCTTTTAATAAAGGGTCTCCGTTTTCGTAGTACGAAAACGACGACCGGGGGTCTTCGTTTTCGTACTACAAAAACAAAGACCGGGGGTCTTCGTTTTCGTACTACGAAAACAAAGACCCTGCATTAGCCTAAAGAATTGCTTATTTTTTAACGAGAATTTTCCAGCAGAGAAAGCTTAACGGCCGTCAGAATCTATTTTAGCTGCGAAATACAGTAGAAATCTATTATTTATTCACATAACCGACGAGTCATTTTTCCTGTAGAGAAGCGTTCTCTGTTCTTTTGTCACGCAATGCTAACTATAAATCAAAGCCGGCTGGCGTTCGAATTCTTCCTGCTGTTCCAAAATAATATAGTACGTGTGGCAAGTTTACCCGAGAAAACCCTCGAACAATACAGGCAGTACAATAATGGAAAGAAACGCGTGAAGTGTAATGTGTTATATTTCTAAGCGTTGTTACTGTTTAATATGCGTTCAACTTGTAATTTTTACGGTTTTCTGTTTACAAGGTCTTCGTTTTCGTATAACGAAAACAAAGACCGTGGGTCTTCGTTTTCGTAGTACGAAAACGAAGACCCTGCATTAGCCAAAAGAATTGCTTACTTTTTAACGAGAATTTTCCAGCAGAGAAAGGTGAACGACCGTAAGAATCTATTTTAGCTACGAAATACAGTAGAGAGAACCAAGAGTAATTTTCCCTGTACAGAATGCCCTCTCTGTTATTCTGTCACGCAATGCTAACTATAAATCAAAGGCGGCTAGCGTTCGAATTCTGTCTGCTGTTCCAGAATAATAATGTGTTGTAAGTTTACCCGAGGAAACCCTTGAGAATATCAACACCAAAGTGGCTCGCATAGCGAAACAGAACAGACAAGACGGGCCGTATGATAATACGGATAATAATGGGAAGAAACGCATGAAGTGTAATGTATTATATTACTAAGCGTTGTTGCTGTTTAATGTCTGTTTAACTTGTAATTTCTACGGTTTCCTGTTTATAAGGTCTTCGTTTTCGTACTAAAACGAAGACCGGGGGTCTTAGGTCTTAGGTCTTCGTTTTCGAGGGTCTTCGTTTTCGTAACATCCCGTTGCGCAACACGGTAAGAGTCACGTCCGCTTTTCTAGCAGTAAGCTTGGGCTGCCTGTGATCTGCGTCTCATCGCATGTGATATTCCGGAATACTAGAGAAGTAACATGGATTATTAGTCTGAAATTCAAAGAAAATTTTCGCAATGTCTAACTCAAAACAAGTGGCCGAGAGGTACAAACAATTCTCGCTTTTTCAAAGAGGGAGTGGAAAAATATTAATTCAGAATAATGTAGAGATACAGTGCGGAGATGTTACCTTAGATCTGGGCTGCGGTACTGGAGAAATTTCGGCGTATATAGCCAACCTCGTAGGACAAGATGGAAGAGTTGTTGCCGTTGATCCTGACAGTTATCGATTAGAAGTGGCTCGAGAATCACACAGGGAAGTAAAAAATCTTGCATTTCATGAAGGAAGCTCTGCCAGCTTCCCGGGAATGGGCTCAGAAACTTACGACATGGTCTTCTGCAACTTTGTGCTTCACTGGATTCAGGATAAAGAAGAAGCTTTCAAGAATATGTTTTGTAGCCTGAAACCAGCAGGAAAAATTGTGATGTCTTACGGCGATCACTTGCCTTCTTTCCTCAATAAGATATATCGTGAACTTCAAAACTCTGGAAGTATGGAACGTATGCTAAGTAAACACTATATCGATGGGAAAACAAAAATTGAAGAGTTGTGTTCGTCGGCAGGATTTGACATCATGAAAAGTGTCGAAGCTAAGATGGAGGATTTTGAGTTCGAAAATGTTGAAAGTATGTGCTCCTTTATAAGTGCAACCAACCAAGGCAGGTTTGATCCAGAGCTAGTCACGAAAGAAAGAGTATCGAGTTTTTATGCTCGGTACACAAGCGGAGAAAATTCTAAACCGTTAACATTGCACACTGATGAAGGAGATTATCACTGTATACTGATTGCAGCCAAAACTTAATGAGTGTGATTGCCTGTTGGACCACGATTACGTTTGTTTGTGAAGCTTGTATAAGTGCTCGGGTTCCTGTCAAATCCGGAATGTCTTGCTCTCAACTAAAATTTTGTAGTTTAAACAATTCGTCATCGATGTCTTTTTTAACTTCCGCGATGTTACCACAGGGGCGTTGGGTCTTAAAAACATCGAGTATGAAAGGCAAGATTTCCGCATAACTACCCCTTTATTACGCATATAGATGTTAGATAGGAAAACAAAAGCACTCACGAAACCAAGAATTGTTTTTGGGACTAACAATCTATTTACATTAGTATGGAGTACAAGAGAAACATTTGCGAATATTGACCGTTTCCAGAGTCACGCGAAGTTTGTTTTTTTGTTTTCCTGGTTCCCTCTGACGTTTCGTGTCATTAAAACGGGTTCAAGAACTTTTTCTGAATGAGGGTACATGATTTTGGATTGACTTGTAATGGTGAATAGGACTGAGTGGGAACCAGTTCGATCTGTAATCATACGAGGAATTAACAAACCGGACGACTGTGACGCGGGAGTCTAAATTACTAATCACCAGCTGCGGCTGCAGTATTGTATGGCCCACTTGTTCAAAGGTCGATTAGCACCAACCCGGGGATTGATTTTCATCCGATTCTCTTTTCCTTTTGTTAAAATGCTTTTTCTCCTATAATTTGCTCTACTCTCTTTTACCTGGCCCTGAAGAAATGTCTGCGTGTTTAGTTGAGCTCGTGCAGGACAAGATGGAAGAGTCGTTGCCGTTGATCTCAACAGTTACGAGTGGAAGTGGCTCGAGAATGCGCCCCTCCTATCGAAGAGAAAATCTATCGTGAACTTCAAAACTCAGAAAACATGGAACGCATGTTAAGTAAACGTTTTTATGAAAGGAGGACAGACATGACATCGTGAAAAGTGTCGAAATCAAGATGCAGGACTTAAGTTCAAAAATGTTAAAAGTATGTACTAATTCGACAGTCCGAACTTCCCATATTCTTTTGTTTCGTCGCCACAGATAACACCCTCTTTGCCCCCCCGTTCCCCTTTCCCCCTCCCTGATTAAAAAAACTCAAGAATAATAGCGTTATTGTTATTCCTTTGGGTTTCGATGCATATCGGTTCAAAATGGACTGAATTTTCATTAAATAGATTGGTTTTTCAGAAATCTGAACAACAACTCAGAAGAATATTGACTTGCATAATGTGCATGGTCATCAGCAAGTTTTAAATCATGGCCCTTGTCTAAAACTTATGAAAATTAAATCAATGTGAGTTTTTTATACTTGTTCAAGCGAACCGCCAATTTAAAGACGTGGTCAGTATGCAAATGCATGGGTTCCTAATGGTTACTTTATGTGTGACTGTTACTTCATAACTGATCCATGCACAGGTGGCTATTCAACGGGCTTTCAGTCGATCGGTCGATTCGTCCACAATTACAGTTTAGTACGACACGTCTGGCAAAGAGGGAACGGGAAAAAACTGGTCGATGATATAGAGATACAACGCGGAGATGTTATCCTAGATTTGGGTTGCGGTACCGGAGAATTGTCTGCGTATCTGGCCGAGCTTGTAAGAGAAGATGGGAGAGTCGTTGCCGTTGATCCCGACAGATATCGAGTTAGTCTCCCTCGCAGCCGTTTTTAGTCTCGTCACGCAACGCTCTTCCCCACAAACTGTCTATTCAGTATGCCACTGCAGTGTTAAGTAGTCTATGAACAGTCTGGAACAATACAAATGTACAATATATGAGCCTAGTGACAAGTATGTGCCAATGATGACAAACTGTTACAGCCAAAAAATGTCAAAACAGGACCCCGAAAAAGTCTGTTAGCCCACATTTTAACCCAAGAAGTACCCAGGTGCTGCAACTACTGATATAAATGAGGTTAATATAAATGACTTCATACAAATCTAATCTATTCAAAAGTCTGAAAGATTTGCAATCTCACTGAATAGTGACTAATAGCAGTCTAAAATTTTTGCTCAATATGCAAGCAGAATACAATTTGATACTGGCAGCAGCACCAATGAAGAGATTCAATTTTCAAAGAATCAATTGATTGACATAACCCATGTAATCTTTCATAGCATTCTTAATCAAACTTCAGACCATTATCATAAATTATTTTTCTCTATTACATGTACATGTATACAGTAATTTCTTCGTAAGTGAAATGTAACTAATCTCAAACAGGTGTTCCATCTTTTGTGACTTCACATGAGAAAACTTTCAATTGCTATGATAGCGTATAAGTAGCACACAAATAATTTTATGTCACTAATCAGACAATGAAATTGACCAGTAATCTGATTTAAAAATATGATGAATTTATTAGATCACTCATTTTCTTACCACAATGTAGTAGGAGGGACAAAGAAGCTGTACTGTTCTCCCCAACCCCCTCCCCCACAGTGATTTCCACCACGCTGTGTTCTGTTTTTGTTATTGCCAAACTTTTTTGCCCAGCCCTTTGGCCCTCTTTCTTTAAGTCCTTAATCTGCCTCTGCCCAGTACATGATACAGTCAAACATGTCACTTATTAGTAATCAGTGATCCAATGCCATATTCTCAGCAGTTGCCAATACTACTGGTAGCATTACATCATCATTGCATGAATCATTGGCATTTTCCTCTTCCAATGCTGAGCTTTCTAGGTGTGACAATGACATATTGTCAACAATGAAAGATTTCATATGGGCATCAATATGGTTTAACATAACTCCATGGTAAAAAACATATGCAACACTTTGGTGGCCATCCCTTCCTTCCCTACTAGTTTCCTGAAGATAGGACTCCACATTCTTGGAGGGTCCAAAATGTATGACTCTATGAAGACTTCAGCAGTCAACGCCCATTCCAAAGGCTATTGTTGCTATTAGTAGCCAGATGGTACCATTGTCAGACTGAAAGGACTCCAAAATGTTATGCTTATTGGCTTCAGGAGTGCAGGAATGCAACATTACAACAAGCACATGTTTTGAATCATTTCCAATAAACATTAAAGTAAAACATTAATGGTAGCATAAAGTAAATCACATTATCTAATAGTCTGGCAATAAATAATAGTTCTTTCTGTTTTTTCCTGACTTTGTTTCAGTTCATCAGTAAGCCAGCCAAAATAGAATTCCAGTTCCATGTCCTTATCCATATACTGCACAACATAAGCAACATTTGATTTATATTGACTTTCCGAAATTTCTACTGCATTTTTCATGTTCAGAAGGTTGAAGACTCACAGAATGCTTCCATTTAATAACCTTGTGATCCCCTAGACATCAAAAGGAAAATAGACAGCATTAATCTATAATGAAATTACTAATAATAATAATATAATAACAAAAACTTTATTAATTTTAATAATTTAATAATGATAATAATAATAATAATAATAATAATGTCATTCAGTGCTAAGGAACATGCAGAAAGCTGTAGTCTCTAGCTCCTTTAACATTGCCAGGACTTTCAAGTTCCTATCGGACTGAGTTCTTCAAACGACGTTAGCTTAAAGCATAGGTTTTTAATAAGTTGATGGGACATTTATCTCCATTTTAGGGTCTAGGGCTCTACCATCTTAGAACTTTTAGGTTTTATTTGTGTCGGGACAGGTCCTGTCAGACTAAGTTCCCCAAACGACATTAGTTTCAAGCATAGTTTTAATAGGTTGATGGGACATTTACTTCCTTTTAAGGTCTAGGGGTATAAAATTTTAAAAAGTTAAGCTTTTATCTATGTGGTAGTGACAATCAAATAGGCTACACCATGGCACCCAATATCAATTTTATTGGTAATCTGAAGCATTCAGAAGTGTATACTGCGATGATAATGTCTTGTATTTAGACACAATATTTTTACAGGTGATCATGCGTAATATAACACGGACAGAATAAAATAACGATAACCAAAATAAGACCACAGTGTAATACTAATACTGACTAAACTATTTACATTTTCTATTTACATTCTTATTGTCCTTTCCTTTATACTGCTTAATTTAAAACATACATGTAACATAAAATTTTGCTGCAGAATCGTTTTTATTTAAACACTTACCACTGTCTTACAACATGCGCTTCATCGACGGCAATGGCACAGAGTTTTTTGGAATACACAGAGTTCATCAGCATAAATCTCCAGCGTTCGTTCTTCAACCACGCTTCAGAGGATCGGTAAACTAAGGAATATTCGCCGCTTTCAACACGAGTGCGTTTACCATCCTCAAGTTAACTTATGTTACCTGCTTTTAGCCCTGGTTCCCTCAAATGGGACACTTGGTCGTTCATAAGGCTTTCCCCAATGGTGAGACAACGACGACGATAAGACCAGGCTCTTGTGAGGTAAGATCAAACAGGAGTGGTAGTGCTTTATACAGGAGAGATTTCCCGAAACCAGTAAGAAGATTGACAAATACATCCTTTCTTTCCTCAACTATTTTCCTAATTCCAGTTTTTTTCTGCGCATTTAAACTAGGAATTTGAAATGTATCACAACCAACATCAAACGCTTTTCAAAGGACGCCATTTTGAAAGCTTTGAACTCGAAGATGAAACAAACAATATGATTGGTTAGACTACTTTGGCGCGCACAGTTCTCAACATATGTAACCCAAATAATGATTGGTTTAAGTAGCGGAAAGGAATCTTGTTCGAATGTGAGCAGCCGTTTGTGGGGAGAAGCGTTGCGTGACGAGACTAAAAACGGCTGCGAGGGAGACTAGCTATCGTGGGAAGAAACAAAAGAAAATGGGAAGTTCGGGCCGTCAGTTGCTGGTTTAGCAACAATCAAAACACAATAATCTCCTTCATCGGTAAACATCGTAAACGTTTGCGTCTGATTTCTGTCACGTCACCAGTACATTCGCAAATGCGACTATAATGTCTAGACAGAACGAAGCCTTAAATCAGCACATGACACAACTCTTTGCGTTAGGTGTAGAATGAGGTTACAAATTGTTGTGTACCAAAAAGCTTGGATTATGAATTATACAACAGATAATAAGGTCTTCAGGGCACATGCTCTTTCCTAGCTTAGAAGCCCAGCTGTTTCCCTATCGGTCTAAAAAATTCGTGAGAAGCTACGTCAATCAGCCATAAACTAATGCGCTGCTAGTGAGGAAATGTTCGTCAGCCAACCATCGTGGCAAAGAAAAAGATTGTGCGAAGTTCGTGTCGTCAAGTCATTGCTGGCGGGGTTTTGCTGCAATCAGTGCACAGTAATAATCTCCTTCATCGCTAAACACCGTAAATGGTTTAGAATTTTCCCCGCTTGTGTACCGAGCACAAAAACTTGCTATCTTATCTTTCGTGACTAGCTCTGGATCAAACCTGCCCTGGTTAGTTGCCCAAAAAAACGAGCACATACTTTCAACATTTTCGAACTGTAGATCCTCCATCTTGTTGTCGACACTTTTCACGATGTCAAACTCCGCAGCCAAACACATCTCTTCAATCTTCATCCTCCTTTCGTGAAAACGTTTGCTTAACATACGTTCCTTGCTTTCAGAGTTTTGAAGTTCACGATAGATTTTCTCTCCGAAAGAGGTCATGCCTTCGTTGTAAGACATGACAATTTTCCCCGCTGGTTTCAGGCTACAAAACATATTCTTGAAAGCTTCTTCTTTATCCTAAATCCAATGAAACACAAAGTCGGGGAAAATCATGTCGTAAGTCTCCAGTGAGCCAAGTCCTGGGAAGTCAGCCGAGCTTCCTTCGTAAAATGCCAGAGTTTTGACTTCCCTGTGTGATTCTCGAGCCACTTCTAGTCGATAAATGTCGGGATCAACGGCAACGACTCTTCCATCTTCTCCTACAAGCTCGGCCAGATGGCCAGTGCCGCAGCCTAAATCTAAGATAACATCTCCACGATGTATTTCCATATTTTCAATCAGTATTTTCCCTTCCCTCTTTGCCAAAACGAGATTTGCCAGTAACTGTCTGCGACATGTTTGGAGTTGGACATAATGAATATTTGCGCTCAAGCTACGAGGTCTGAAGCTTGTCACGTCACTGGAGTTGTAGTTCAGATTTCATGAATACCTTATATTGGATACATTCTTTTAAAAAAACGTTTTATTTAAGGAAAATTTAGTCCCTTTTAAACCGATAGGCATCGACGCCCAAACGAATAACAATAACGCAACTATTCTTGAGTTTTTTTTTTGTTTTTTGTTTTTTTTTTTTGATCAGGGAAGGGGAAAAACGGAACGGGGGGTGAGGGGTGAGGGGTGAGGGGGGGAAAGAGGTAGTTATCTGAGACTTGAAGTTCTTTACCAGTTTATCATTTTAAGGTGGCTCAAAATAGTTTTCGTTAACCAAAGTCGATATTGGCGTTCGCTTGAACAAGCATAACCGAAAAGCCACATTAATTTAATTTTGCAAAGACTTGCTAAAACTAACGATAAAAACCGACGTTTCGGTGTCATCATGACGCCATTGTCAATGAGAAATAAAAAATAAAGTTTGTGGCAAGGTGTAACACTAAATTAGCATAAATATGTTACGAGCTAATTAAACAAATACTTTTGCGCGAATTGAATCGCTTTGCACGTTCAGAGTGGCTTTTAAGTCTCTGATGAAAAGCATTTCGTTCACCAAACAATCGAACTTGTTACTACACTTTTTCAGAATGCTAAAACGTTTCAGTAGGTCTTTCGGGACTTCGCTGTGCCGTTCGTGGTAGTGTTTATATATTGAAGATACCTTTCGTTTATGTCCATCCACGCGTGTGTGTAAGTGTCCGCGTGTATAGCCCACATAACCCCGCATCACACAGGTCACATTGAAATTGATAAACGACGCGTTGTTGGTTGACAATCTGTGGCTTGATTTCTCGTACTTTAAGATCTTGGCCAACTTTGCGGCTAACAAATACTGGCTGGACAGTTGTCTGCACCTTCATGCTAAGATTCTTGAGCTCTTTCTTAACATAATTTGCTGATTCCTGATCTTTGAAAGGTATGACCACACGAACAATGGATATTGGTTCTTTGGGCGTCTGTGTGGGCTGCGTACCAACAATTCTTGATTGCAAGAAGGTGTTAATGGTAGAATTTACCAGGCGTCCCGGGTATTTAAGCCGTGCGAAAACTTTCTCCTGGGCCCATTTCTCTGATGAGTGTGATCGCCTAAAGAAAGTGTGTGGTCATACCTTTCAAAGATCAGGAATCAGCAAATTATGTTAAGAAAGAGCTCAAGAATCTTAGCATGAAGGTGCAGACAACTGTCCAGCCAGTATTTGTTAGTCGCAAAGTTGGCCAAGATCTTAAAGTACGAGAAATCAAGCCACAGATTGTCAACCAACAATGCGTCGTTTATCAATTTCAATGTGACCTGTGTGATGCGGGTTATGTGGGCTATACACGCGGACACTTACACACACGCGTGGATGGACATAAACGAAAGGCATCTTCAATATATAAACACTACCACGAACGGCACAGCGAAGTCCCGAAAGACCTACTGAAACGTTTTAGCATTCTGAAAAAGTGTAGTAACAAGTTCGATTGTTTGGTGAACGAAATACTTTTCATCAGAGACTTAAAACCCACTCTGAACTTGCAAAGCGATTCAATTCGCGCAAATGTATTTGTTTAATTAGCTCGTAACATATTTATGCTAATTTAGTGTTACACCTTGCCACAAACTTTATTTTTTATTTCTCATTGACAATGGCGTCATGATGACACCGAAACGTCGGTTTTTATCGTTAGTTTTTGCTAGTCTTTGCATTTCTAAATCTTTATTGATAATTTCATTTTGATACGTTTTAGACATGATTAAAATATGGAATATGATTAAAAACTTGATGAGGACCATAATGCATGTCAATATTCTTTGGAGTTGTAGCCAAGATTTAATCACAGCCGTAAATCCTTGAAAGCATTTCTAAAAAAAAAAGTATTAACTTAAAATTCATGTTATAAAATTCAAGTGCAACTTGAACCGAAACGCATCAAAGCCCAAAGGAAGAGCGATAAAGCTACCATTGTTGTTGTTGTTGTTGTTTTTTTTTTTTGTTAGGGAGACGGGGGCGCAGGGAGGGTGAGGGGGCAAAGGGTCTTATCGAAGACTTGAAGTTCTTTACCGGTTTAAAATTTCAAATGTGGCTCAAAATAGTTTCGGTAAACTAAAAAACAAACACTGAAAAAATCTGCAAATGACTGTAATGTGTACTAATGTCTCGCACAGCATGAGGCCTTATTGACAAATCAACACGTCACGCAATTCTTTGCGTTAGCTTATACACAGTGAGGTGAACCTGAGGTTACAAATTGTTCTGACCTAATAACTCAAAGCATAGCCTACCTAAATACATAGTCGTTGATAGGCCTTTACAGCTTAAAAGCTGAGCTATTTCCCAATCGGTCTAAAAGATTCTTGAGGAGTCACGTCAGTCAGCCCTAAACTAATGCGCTCCTAACGAGGAAATTTCTTCAGCCTGCCAGCCATCCCAGCGAAGACACGAAAGAATATGGAAAGTTCGGGTCAAGTTATTGGTGGCCGGGCTTAGCTGCAATCAATACATGGTAATAATCTCCTTCGTCAGTAAACACCGTAAACGGTTTAGAATTTTCCCCGCTTGTGTGCTGAGCACAAAAACTTGCTATCTTGTCTTTCGTGACCAGCTCCGGATCAAACCTGCCCTGGTGAGTTGCCCAAACAAACGAGAACATACTTTCAATATCATCAAACTCGAAATCCTCCGTCTTGACCTCGACACTTTTCACGATGTTAAATCCTGCAGATGAACACAACACTTCAAGTTTTGTTTTCTTCTCCAAATAAAGTTTACTTAACATACGTTCCATACTTTCAGAGTTTTGAAGTTCACGGTAGATTTTGTCAAAGAAAGAAGGTAAGCTATCGTTGTAAGACATCACAAGTTTTCCCGCTGGTTTCAGGCTACAAAACATATTCTTGAAAGCTTCTTTTTTATCTTGAATCCAGTGAAACACAAAGTTGCAGAAAACCATATCATAAGTTTCCGAGTCCATTCCTGGAAAGCTGGCATGGGTTCCTTCGTGAAATGCCAGATTTTTTACTTCGCTGTGTGATTCTCGAGCAACTTCTAGTCGATAAATGTCGGGATCAACGGCAACAACTCTTCCATCTTGTCCTACAAGCTCGGCTAGATACGCAGACAATTCTCCTGTACCGCAGCCTAAATCTAAGATGACATCTCCACGATGTATCTCTATATTTCCAATCAGTTTTTTTCCGTTCCTTCTTTGCCAAAGCGAGATTTGCTGGTAATTGTCTGCCACATGTTTGGAGTTTGACATGATGAATATTCGCACTCGAGCTTCATGGGCCCTTGTAAAGTCACCAGTAGTTATCGATATTCTCAAATTGCAAACGAGTTAGGGAGCACACGGGTCTTACTCGACTGTAATATGTGGACAAATTGACCGATCAAAAGGCTGCGGAATAGCCGCCTGGATCAGTTATAAAGTAACAATCGTACATAAAGTAACCAGTAGGAACGCATACATTAGCATACTGGCCACGTATTTGAATTGGCGGTTCGCTTGAACAAGCATCAAAAACTCGCCTTGATTTAATTTTCATATGTTTTAGGCCAGGGCTATGATTTAAAACTTGCTAAGGACCACATTATGCAAGTTAGTATTCTTCTGAGTTGTAGTTCCGATTCTTAAGTGCGACAAGCATGACATTAGTTTAATATTCATAGGATTTCGACAACGGCCATGAGAAAAATTGCTGAGAGCCACATCATGCATGCAAATTAATGTTCTTCTGTCGGAGTTGTAGTTCAGATTTCTTGAATACCTTATATTGGATACATTCTTTTAAAAAAACGTTTTATTTAAAGAAAATTTAGTCCCTTTTAAACCGATAGGCATCGAAGCCCAAACGAATAACAATAACGCAACTATTCTTGAGTTTTTTTTCTTTTTTTTTGATTAGGGAAGGGGGGGTGTGGGGTGAGGGGGGGGAGAGGTAGTTATATGAGACTTGAAGGTCTTTACCAGTTTATCATTTTAAGGTGGCTCAAAATAGTTTCCGTTAACCTAAGTCGATATTGGCGTTCGCTTGAACAAGCATAACCGAAAAGCCACATTAATTTAATTTTGATACGTTTTAGACATGATTAAAATATGAAATATGATTAAAAACTTGATGAGGACCATAATGCATGTCAATATTCTTTGGAGTTGTAGCCAAGATTTAATCACAGCCGTAAATCCTTGAAAGCATTTCTAAAAAAAACGTATTAACTTAAAATTCATGTTATGAAATTCAAGTGCAACTTGAACCGAAACGCATCAAAGCCCAAAGGAAGAGCGATAAAGCTACTATCGTTGTTGTTGTTGTTTTTTTTTTTGTTAGGGAGACGGGGGCGGGGGGAGGGGTGAGGGGGCAAAGGGTCTTATCGAAGACTTGAAGTTCTTTACCGGTTTAAAATTTCAAATGTGGCTCAAAATAGTTTCGGTAAACTAAAAAACAAACACTGAAAAAAAATCTACAAATGACTGTAATGTATACTAATGTCTCGCACAGCATGAGGCCTTATTAACAAATCAACACGTCACGCAATTCTTTGCGTTAGCTTATACACAGTGAAGTGAGCCTGAGGTTACAAATTGTTCTGACCTAATAACTCAAAGCATAGCCTACCTAAATACATAGTCGTTGATAGGCCTTTAGAGCTTAAAAGCTGAGCTATTTCCCAATCGGTCTAAAAGATTCGTGAGGAGTCACGTCAGTCAGCCCTAAACTAATGCGCTCCTAACGAGGAAATTTCTTCAGCCTGCCAGCCATCCCAGCGAAGACACGAAAGAATATGGAAAGTTCGGGTCAAGTTATTGGTGGCCGGGCTTAGCTGCAATCAATACATGGTAATAATCTCCTTCGTCAGTAAACACCGTAAACGGTTTAGAATTTTCCTCGCTTGTGTGCTGAGCACAAAAACTTGCTATCTTGTCTTTCGTGACCAGCTCCGGATCAAACCTGCCCTGGTGAGTTGCCCAAACAAACGAGAACATACTTTCAATATCATCAAACTCGAAATCCTCCGTCTTGACCTCGACACTTTTCACGATGTTAAATCCTGCAGATGAACACCACTCTTCAAGTTTTGTTTTCTTCTCCAAATAAAGTTTACTTAACATACGTTCCATACTTTCAGAGTTTTGAAGTTCACGGTAGATTTTGTCAAAGAAAGAAGGTAAGCTATCGTTGTAAGACATCACAATTTTTCCCGCTGGTTTCAGGCTACAAAACATATTCTTGAAAGCTTCTTTTTTATCTTGAATCCAGTGAAACACAAAGTTGCAGAAAACCATATCATAAGTTTCTGAGTCCATTCCTGGAAAGCTGGCATGGGTTCCTTCGTGAAATGCCAGATTTTTGACTTCGCTGTGTGATTCTCGAGCCACTTTTAGTCGATAAATGTCGGGATCGACGGCAACAACTCTTCCATCTTGTCCTACAAGCTCGGCGAGATACGCAGACAATTCTCCTGTACCGCAGCCTAAATCTAAGATGATATCTCCACGATGTATCTCTATATTTTCAATCAGTTTTTTCCGTTCCTTCTTTGCCACAGCGAGATTTGCTTGTAATTGTCTGCCACATGTTTGGAGTTTGACATGATGAATATTCGCACTCGAGCTTCGTGGGCCCTTGTCAAGTCACCAGTAGTTATCGATATTCTCAAATTGCACACGAGTTAGGGAGCACACGGGTCTTACTCGACTGTAATATGTGGACAAATTTTACGATCAAAAGACTGCTGAATAGCCGCCTGGATCAGTTATAAAGAAACAATCATACACAAAGTAACCATTAGGAACGCATACATTAGCATACTGACCACTTATTTGAATTGGCGGTTCGCTTGAACGAGCATCAAAAACTCGCCTTGATTTAATTTTCATATGTTTTCGACCAGGGCTATGATTCAAAACTTGCTAAGGACCACATTATGCAAGTCAATTTTCTTCTGAGTTGTAGTTCGGATTTCTTAAGTGTCGTATATTGAATACATTTCTAAAAAAAACCGATATGATCAAAGCCCAAACGAATAGCAATGAGGCTACTTTTCTTGAGTTTTTTTCAATCAGGGAGGGGGGTAAGGGGGAAAGGGGAGGGGTGCGGGGGAAAAAATAGCGTTATCGAAGTCCTGGAGTTCTTTGCCGGTTTATCATTTCAAAGGTGGCTCAAAATAGTTTCTATTAACAACAAAAACTGAATAGATGCGCGAATGCCTCACACATGATAAAGCGTTACTGACAAATCAACACATCACGCAAATCACTGCGTTAGCTGTACACTGGGGTTACACATGGTTCTGACCTAAAACCCCAACTATAACTTAGCCTTACTACATATATATATAGCCGATGATAAGGCCTTTAAAACGCATGGTCTTCCTTACAGCCTAGACACTGAGCTATCAACCTATTCGCGTCGTAGGTATCGGATTCATGAGGAGCTAGCCATCTAAGCGAAGAAACAAAAGAGTATAGGAGAATCGAGCCGTCAAGTTATTGCTGGGTTAGCTACAGTCAATACACAATAATAATCTTCCTCATCGGTAAACACTGTAAACGATGACATCTCCGCAATGTATCTCTATATTGTCGATCAGTTTTTTTCCGTTCCCTCTTTGCCAAAGCGAGATTTGCTTGTAATTGTCTGCCACATGTTTGGAGTCGGACATGAAGAATATTTGCACTCACTCAAGCATTGGGGACTGAACCTTGTCACGTCACCACTGGCGATATTACCCGTCAAATTACACATGAACTAAGGAGCAGACGGGTCGAACTCCACTGTATCTGTGGACCAAATGACCAATCGAAAGACTGCTGAATAGCCACCTGGGTTAGTTATAAAATAGGGATCATACATATAGTAAACATTAGGTGCCCAATAGTTGCATACGGACCATGTGCCTGAATATTGGCGGTTCGCTTGAGCAAGCATCAAAATATCACATGCTCAGGGTTAAGCTTTTGACAAGTGCCATGATTTTAATCCCGCTGAGGACCACATCATGCAAGTCAACATTCTTTCGAGTTGTGGTTCGAATTCAGATTTCTTAAATACCGTATTTTGAATGTATTATTAAGGAAAGAAACACACGAACCTACTGAAAATTCAGTCCATTTTAAACCGATTCGCATTGAAGCCCAAACTCTTGATGATATATTTTTTTAAATTAGGGAGGGAAGGGGAACGGGAAAGGGGGTATGAAGAAGGTGTTATCGTAGACTTAAAGTTCTTTACAGGTTCAAAATAGTTTCGGTCAACAGTAACAACTGAAAAGATCCGCAAATGACTATAAAGTCTTACAAATTATAAAGCCTTCACTAACAAATAAACACATCACGCAATTTTTCGCTTTAGCTATTTACTAACGTTACATATTGTTCTGACCTTAAAACTCGAACTATAACTTAGCTTCATAATAGCCGATGATCAGGCTTGTAGAACGCATGCTCTCCCATATAGAATAGAAGCATGGCTATTTCTCCATCGGTGTAACGGATTCATGTGGAGCTAAGTCAATCGGCCATAGATTAATGCGCTCCTGGCGAGGAAATTTCTTCAGCCTGCTATCGTGGGAAGAAACAAAAGAAAATGGGAAGTTCGGGCCGTCAATTGCTGGTTGAGCAACAATCAAAACACAATAATCTCCTTCAACGGTAAACATCGTAAACGTTTGCGTCTGATTTCTGTCACGTCACCAGTACATTCGCAAATGCGACTATAATGTCTAGACAGAACGAAGCCTTAAATCAACACATCACACAACTCTTTGCGTTAGCTGTACAATGAGGTTACAAATTGTTGTGTACCAAAAAGCTTGGATTATGAATTATACAACAGATAATAAGGTCTTCAGGGCACTTGCTCTTTCCTAGCTTAGAAGCCCAGCTGTTTATCTATCGGTCTAAAAAATTCGTGAGAAGCTACGTCAATCAGCCATAAACTAATGCGCTGCTAATGAGGAAATATTCGTTAGCCAACCATCGTGGCAAAGAAAACGATTGTGCGAAGTTCGTGTCGTCAAGTCATTGCTGGCGGGGTTTTGCTGCAATCAGTACACAGTAATAATCTCCTTCATCGCTAAACACCGTAAATGGTTTAGAATTTTCCCCGCTTGTGTACCGAGCACAAAAACTTGCTATCTTATCTTTCGTGACTAGCTCTGGATCAAACCTGCCCTGGTTAGTTGCCCAAAAAAACGAGCACATACTTTCAACATTTTCGAACTGTAGATCCTCCATCTTGTTGTCGACACTTTTCACGATGTCAAACCCCGCAGCCAAACACATCTCTTCAATCTTCGTCCTCCTTTCGTGAAAACGTTTGCTTAACATACGTTCCTTGCTTTCAGAGTTTTGAAGTTCACGATAGATTTTCTCTCCGAAAGAAGTCATGCGTTCGTTGTAAGACATCACAATTTTCCCCGCTGGTTTCAGGCTACAAAACATATTCTTGAAAGCTCCTTCTTTATCCTGAATCCAATGAAACACAAAGTTGGAGAAGATCATGTCGTAAGTCTCTGAGCCCATTCCAGGGAAGTCAGCCGAGCTTCCTTCGCAAAATGCCAAAGTTTTGACCTCTCTGTGTGATTCTCGAGCCACTTCTAGTCGATAAATGTCGGGATCAACGGCAACGACTCTTCCATCTTGTCCTACAAGCTCGGCCAGATATGCAGACAATTCTCCAGTGCCGCAACCCAGATCTAAGATGACATTTCCGCAATGTATTTCTATATTGTCAATCAGTTTTTTCCCGTTCCCTCTTTGCCAAGACGAGATTTGCTTGTAACTGTCTGCGACCTGTTT